>NC_047508.1:22484935-22614544 GCF_902827115.2 Pseudochaenichthys georgianus | reverse complement strand
AGAGAGAGAGAGAGAAAGGGAGAGGGGGGGTGTAGCTATCTAATACAGAAAGAACAACCAAGAAAGACCTTGAGGTTAAAGAAAGCTAATTTGTGAAGCCAGCAGGCATGACACCACAAGTTACTGGGTTACTAATTTGCAATTTACAAGCTGTATAATGTCGATAAACTGTGATCCAATTCTTTTTAGGTTAGTAATATTTTATTCATGTTAAAATTGGAAATCATATCATCAGCCATAAACGGGTGTTTGTTGGTCTCACATTGGAAAGAAAACAATGTATGAGTATTTCTGAGATCTGTTACAAAAAACAAAAAAATGTACTGGGGGATTAGTAAAATGTTGTTCCTGTATGTTATATATTTTTTATTTCAATAAATTATGTTTTTTTTATGATTATTAAGTTCATTCCTTGCCCATATGTATGCATATTTTACACATTTTGTGCCATCATTTACCATTTTAACTACACTATGTAAGGACTTATAACCTTTTTTTTTTCTTTAAGAAATATAAATATCACATTTATTTTTGTAGTACTGATTGGTCAACAAGGGCACTGCAGCCAAGTTGTTTGAATAAAATAATCATTCAAGTTGCCATTTTCATTTCACACTGGTTCTACAAATTTAGATTAAAATAGAATGTTGAGGTAAGGCAAGGCAAGTTTATTTATAGAGCACCTTTCAACACAAGGCAATTCAAAGTGCTTTAGCACTTTGTGAGGTAGCACAAATGACATCCTCGTGAAGCTGTAGTATTGAATTGGTTTTATAAGATGGTCGAGTATTGGAGGAAAAAGACTGAAACACGCACCCTATAGGGCCCTCATCTGTGTGCGGCTTTGGATCATGTCATGCGGCCTAATGATGTTTGGAAGGAAATGATGCTTTGAGAGTAGAAATTAATTTAGGCAATGTTTAATGATGAGGACACAGTATCTTTCCCACAGAGCTGAACATGCTGGGCTCCATGATAAACATATCGTAGCTCCAATTAGGCATGCAGTTAGCTCTCGGAGTAAGAAAAGCATTTATTAACCCATAGGGTAAAATGTAATATACAATGTTTTCACAATTTTATTGATTTGTCAGTTTTGTTGAACCTTGTACTCTTTGGCAACTACATGACAAAGAAGATTTTGAATACAAAAAGGTTGATGGATCCTTGAAGGGGCCCTATCATGCTCATGCTCATTTTCAGGTTCATATATGTATTTTGCACTCCTACTGTGAAATATTTACATGCTTTAATGTTCAGAAAGGTCTTTATTTTTCTCATAATGCCTGTGCTGCAGCACCTCTTTTCACCCTCTGTCTGAAACCAGAGCCCAGTCTGCTCTGATTGGTTAGCTGGCCATCTATCACAATCTGTCTGTGTTGTGTTTTTGTCATGTCTAGTTCTGTCTTTGGTTTCCTGTCTCTGTGTTCTCCCTCCCGTCTTGTCTGTTTCTGCTGATTGTGTGCACCTGGTGCCCTGTGTTGTCTCCTCCCCCCTCACCCGTGTCCTGTTCAGTTGATTAGTTTGTGTGCATTTAAGTTCTGGTTCTATTTCGTATATGGCTTCGCCCTCTAAGGCTATCGCTATTGGGTAATCCCCCTGCGCACCCGCGCAGCACTGAAAACACTTAGTAGTCCACGCCTGCCCGCAAGGTGGGCCCCACCCTCGGGCTCCCTTCCGGTATAAATAGGAAGGAGGCCTGACAATCTGCTCCCTCCCTCTTTTCTTCAGCACCACTGAAGCACAAGAGACACTTCAATTGCAGAGTGAACATGAGTAACAATTGTGTGAGAGATTGTCCCTCATGTGGCTCTGGGTTCATAATGACTTTTCGCGGGTGCAGACGGACAGGAGTGACCCGATCTGACCACGCTTCCCAGCCATCAGGAGGTTCCAGGAAAGGGGCGGCGGCGAACCCGAGGACCCTGAAGGCTCCGGTGGTCACATTTGTTCCCCTCACCAAGGTGGAGGGGTTCACAGATGCTGGTTTTCCAGCCGCCCCTTCTCTGGAGCCGAGCCTGACAGCGTTTTTTGGGGTAAGACAGGCCAACATAATCGCCGGACGGCGCCCTACGTTGAGCGGCCTACGTTGAGCGGCCTACGTTGAGCGCCCTACGTTGAGCGCCCTACGTTGAGCGCCCCCCAGAGACCAGTATGTCGCCCGCCAGGCCGACCGGGTGCACCAGTGTGCCTTTCAAGTCGCCAGCACGTCAGCTGGCTCCAGCCTGCTGAGCTCCCACAGCGGCACCAACGTCCGCAGCAGCTGCGGCGTCCACACCGACCACAGCGGCAGCAGAGGCCGCAAGCGGAGAGACGCCCACAGCAACCGCCTCGGCGTCAGACTCGCCCTTCGGCGGCTGCAGGGGCTCCGTCCCACGTCTCCGCTCCCCCGCCACCCCAGAGACAGCGTCTCCCGGCGGCGAGTCAAAGGGGAGTGAGGCTCCCCCGCTCCTGGTCTGCTCCACGAGAGCCTCCGAGGAAGCAGAGCCGGTTCTGACATTCTGGGGGTTGTGAGTAAAATAAAGTGTGTTCATTTTCCAACTTTTTGTACTGAGTCATCAGTAACAAGTGTTTCTCACATATCCTCCCTGTGTAAGCCAGCTGCCTATAATCGGTTACTAGCCAGCAGGGCTCGTTGCAAAAGCCCGAGCTCGCGGCATTCCTCTGTCCGAGATACGCCTCCTACACACGGTCATAATAAACCCATGAGCGCTGTTATAACACCTCATGTGGACAGCACTGCACACACTTCCACTGCGTTTTTCATTTCAGGGAATATCAGAACAGATAATCGTGTGCCGTTCGGATATTTCCTGGCTCCTCGCATTTTTGTGTAGAGAAGGCTGTTGCCACTACACAGAGGAGGGATGAGAGTGTGTTTTCCTCTGGACGACCTGCTATTTGCTGGCTCGCTCCAGGGAGGAAGTCGCTTTACAGTCAATCAATCAATCAATGTTTATTTATATAGCCCAATATCACAAATGTTACATTTGTCTCAGTGGTCTTCACAGTGTGTACAGAATATCAGTATGACAATACGACACCCTCTGTCCTTAGACCCTCACATCGTACAAGGAAAAACTTCCAAAGAAAACCCAGTTTAAAGGGAAAAATGGGAGAAACCTCAGGGAGAGCAACAGAGGAGGGATCCCTCTCCCAGGACGGACAGACGTGCAATAGATGCCGTATGTAAATTGAAAAGATAATACATTTGCAACATAGGTAGTTACAGGCGTTACATTCGTATCGCATCTGTCAAAGCCTGGGTTTCATAATGAATTGGAAGAAGAGCTGTCCTCTTCCCTATCAGATATTCATTTATCTGATAGTGGAATTAAACTCAGCCAGCAGCAGAGCGCGGCTCTCGCGGCAGTGAGTGGAGAAACTGACAGCTCTCCTCTGGCGTGTCACAAACCCGCACAGCCTTCTCCGTGAGGCAGCTGCTTGGCGTTGGCGTCAGCTGGTCACGTGGGGATCCCCCTGGGTCTCCCCCACAGGTGGAGTCTCCAGAGGTGGTTCATTCGCTGCAGAAGCCTGTTGTTTTAACCTATTGGTTTATAAACTGCAGAGCTCGCGGCATTCCTCTGTTCCAGATATGCCTCCACACACGGTCATAATAAACCCACGAGCACCGTTATAACACCTCGTGTGGACAGCACTGCACACACCACTACTCATCCCCTGGGCGTGTACATGCCTCATGATGAGAGCCAGAGTGAAATGCAGCGTGTGGAAATTCCCTCGCAGCCCTTTCGCCTCAAGAAGCGCGAGCAGCGAGGGCGTGGTTCGTCACCATGACGACCATTACAGCATATCGCAGAGAAGCCTCTCCCCCCGCAGTTCCATGGGATACAAGAAACACTCCTGTCATCCCAGGAACAGTGTCTTGCGCTCCATTCAGCGCTGCAGGAACTCCTGTTGAAAAAGGCCTTTTTTCCAAAAGGGGTGAGTGAGACCCATCCTTGATCTGTCAGTGTTCCACATGCTGACGATCAAACAGATGGAATGTGTTCACCAGGATGTGGTTTTATCTGGACGACCTGCTATTGCTGGCTCGCTCCAGGGAGGAAGTCGCTTTACAGACGTTACATCTCGTATCGCATCTGTCAAAGCCTGGGTTTCATAATGAATTTGAAGAAGAGCTGTCCTCTTCCCGCTCAGATAACCATTTATCTGGGAGTGGAATTAAACTCAGCCAACAGAGCGCGGCTCTCGCGGCAGCGAGTGGAGGAACTGACAGCTCCCTCTCGGACGTGTCACATCCCACAGGCCCTCTCCGTGATACAGCTGCTCAGCATGACGTCAGCTGGCCACGTGGGGATCCCCCTGGGACTTCCCCACAGGAGGAGTCTCCAGAGGTGGTTCATTCGCCCGCGCATCGACCCCGTGCGTCAGAGGTAAATGTGCTGGAGCTGTTCTCCGGTTGGGAAGTATTCCAGCACTTCGCCCTGTACAATCAGACATGTGTTGATTTGCACAGACAACAGGCCACGGCAGCCTACCTCAATCGCCAGGGAGGAGTACGATCTGCGCAGCTTCTGAACGCAGCCAGGCGGCTGCTGTTCTGGGCGCGCACACACGTTGCTCTCCATCAGAGCAATGTATATATATGATTCTCTCTTCTAAACCATCAACGTGCATGTTAGACCCAATTCCAACTAAGCTTTTGAAGGAAGTTTTTCCATTAATTAGCACTTCTTTATTAAATATTATGAATATGTCTTTATTATCAGGCTATGTTCCACAATCATTCAAAGTAGCAGTGATAAAACCGCTTCTTAAAAAGCACAACCTCGATCCAGAGGTTTTAGCCAACTATAGACCTATTTCTAATCTTCCGTTCCTCTCAAAAATTCTTGAGAAAGCGGTCGCAAAACAGTTGTGTGATTACTTAAAAAACAATGATTTATTTGAAGATTTTCAGTCTGGCTTTAGAACACATCATAGCACAGAGACAGCTCTGGTTAAAGTCACAAATGATATTCTAATAGCCTCAGACAAGGGACTTGTCTCTATTCTTGTTTTGCTCGATCTCAGTGCTGCATTTGATACTATCGACCATGATATCCTATTGCAAAGACTAGAGCACTTAGTTGGCATACAGGGAACTACTTTAGGCTGGTTTAGGTCCTATCTATCTGAACGCTCTCAGTTTGTACGTGTTAATGATGAATCTTCCACGCAAACCAAAGTTAGCCATGGAGTGCCACAGGGCTCAGTGCTCGGACCTATTTTGTTCACATTATATATGCTTCCGTTAGGCAATATTATAAGGAATTATTCTGTAAACTTTCATTGTTATGCGGATGATATTCAACTATATTTATCAATCAAGCCTGATGAAATTAATCATCTAAATAAAATTCAAGACTGCCTTAAGGACTTAAAAACGTGGATGACCTTAAACTTTTTGATGTTAAACACGACCAAAACTGAAGTTATTGTACTTGGCCCGAAGAATCTACAAAACAAATTATCTAAAGATATACTAACTATGGATGGCATTAATTTGGCCTCCAGTGAGACTATAAGGAATCTTGGTGTTATATTTGATCAGGATTTATCCTTTAATGCCCACATAAAATCAATTTCAAGGACCGCCTACTTCCATCTACGTAACATTGCAAAAATCAGGCATATCTTGCCTCAAAACGATGCAGAGAAACTAGTCCATGCATTTGTTACTTCTAGGCTGGATTATTGTAACTCTTTATTATCAGGGAGTACCAAGAAGTCAGTCAAGTCGCTTCAGCTGATTCAAAATGCTGCGGCTCGTGTACTAACCAGAGTTAGGAAAAGGGACCACATTACTCCTGTTCTGGCTGCCTTACACTGGCTGCCTATAGAACACAGGATAGAATTTAAAATTCTTCTTCTCGCCTACAAAGCCCTTAATGGGCAGGCGCCATCTTACCTTAAATAACTCATTATACCCTACTGTCCTACTAGGGCATTGCGTTCCAAGAATGCAGGGTTGTTGGTTGTTCCTAGAATCTCTAAAAGTACAATGGGAGCCAGAGCCTTTTCTTATCAAGCTCCACATTTGTGGAATCAGCTTCCAGTTTGTGTTCGGGAGGCAGACACCCTATCCGTCTTTAAGAGTGCGCTTAAGACCTTCCTTTTTGATAAAGCTTATAGTTAGGGCTGATTAGATTCAGCCCCTAGTTTTGCTGATATAGGCTTAGTTTGTCGGGGGACATCTTACTTCTTCCTTCTCTCTGTCTATACCTGTGTACTCTCATGTTCCGATTAACCCAGCTTCCCCAAATGCCTTTCTTTTTGGTGTCTATATACGCTGGGATCCGGAGTCATGGATGATCCTGCGGTCCTGTGTCCTGGATCGCGAGCGCTGGATCTTGAGTCGTGGCTGTGGTCCTGGATGGATATCCTCGTGGATTCATCTTCCTATTATACACACATGCATTTCCAAACATTTGGACTACCTATGTTGCAAATGTATTATCTTTTCAATTTACACACGGCATCTATTGCACGTCTGTCCGTCCTGGGAGAGGGATCCCTCCTCTGTTGCTCTCCCTGAGGTTTCTCCCATTTTTCCCTTTAAACTGGGTTTTCTTTGGAAGTTTTTCATTGTACGATGTGAGGGTCTAAGGACAGAGGGTGTCGTATTGTCATACTGATATTCTGTATAAACTGTGAAGACCACTGAGACAAATGTAACATTTGTGATATTGGGCTATATAAATAAACATTGATTGATTGATTGATTGATATTCCCGGCGAATTGAACAGAGGGGCTCGCAGAACGCAGCAGCCGTTTTATGCGAGGAGTATGGAGACTCAGACATGTGTCACGCACACTGGCGCCTCAGTGGGAATTGGCTTTGGTGTTACGCGCACTAAAGCAAAGCTCCATTTGAACCTTTGGATCAGGTTCCCCTTAAACTGTTATCAGCCAAAGTAGTACTACTTTTGGCTCTAACAGCAGAGAGAAGGGTGAGTGATTTGTCTGCTCTCTCTGTGGCTCCGTCATGCCTCCGGATCCAAGGAGATGGAAGTTCAGCTGTTTTACGCCCTAACCCGGCTTCATGCCAAAGGTCATCACAACTCTTTTAGGTCAAGAGTGATCACCCTGGCTGGCTTATTCTCCCCTCCTTACAGGTCGGAGGAAGAAGCCACGTCTCATCTCATCTGTCCGGTGCGCGCGCTGTCCTGCTATGTGGCGCACACGGCTGCCTTGCGCCGTTCTCAGCGCCTGTTTGTGCACTATAGGGAGTGCTCGATCGGGCAGCCTCTATCTGCACAACGGCTGTCACACTGGCTGTGTGAGGCGGTGTCTCAGGCATATTCTCCTCTGGGGTTGATTCCCCGGAGAACATCAATGCGCACTCCGCCAGAGGAATTTCCTCCTCCACGGCTTTGCACGGAGGAATGTCAGTGGAATACATTTGCACTGCTGCATCTTGGTCTTCCCCCTGTTCATTTATTCAATTGTATTTGAGGGATGTCTCCCATTCCTCTCTGACACACCCTGTACTGAGTGTCTTGTCAGAGTGAGTGACGTCAGGGATCCAGCTGTGCGCCTCTCGCCTGCCTCTTGGCATGCGGAGAGCGGCCCTTTTTTCCTCTTATAGGAGGGATGTTCCTTTTTCCTCTGACACATTTTGTACGGAGTGTCTTGTCAGAGTGAGTGACGTCAGGGATCCAGCTGGGCGCTCTCCTACCTGTCTGACACGCAGAGAGCTGCTGTTCCCCCTCTTTTTGTCACTAGGCAAGTATGACCTTCGTCTCTACTGTTTCACAGTGGCAGGTATGTATTGTTCCCAGCCTTCGTCCCCTCATTGAAAATATTCATGTTATGCTATATTCCAGGGACGGTGATGCGCCATTACGCATGGCGCAATAGGCATGGGTTATTACCTGAGCAGGTGTGTCTGTGCTTCTAGTACCGGGAGGACCCAGTGGGGCGCAGACTACGTCATGCTTCGCCCTTAACCCAATAGCGATAGCCTTAGAGGGCGAAGCCATATACGAAATAGAACTGAAGTTACCTACTGTAACCCAGCTTCTATGAGTATTGGCGTAGCCCTCTAAGTGCTGGGCCCCACTGGCTCCACGAATAGCTGAAGAAAAGTTATGTTGTATCGGAACAGATTGTCGGGCCTCCTTCCTATTTATACCGGAAGGGAGCCCGAGGGTGGGGCCCACCTTGCGGGCGGGCGTGGACTACAAGTGTTTAAGTGCTGTGCGGGTGCGCAGGGGGATTACCCAATAGCGATAGCCTTAGAGGGCTACGCCAATACTCATAGAAGCTGGAGTTACAGTAGGTAACTTCAGTTTTTCTGTCTGTCTTTGTGAGATTATTGATGTTGTTGGAAGGTTTTTTTGTTCAGAGGGATTTTTGTGTTTTTGCTGTATTTTACTTCGTTGCTAGTTTTGCAAGAAAATATTTTGAATTTGGATATTCTGCATTTGGGTCCTGTGTACCTTGCCCTCCAGCAGTACCATCTCTGTTGTGAATGGTCAACCGCTTAGGGATGTCCTGCCACTTAGCCTACCACTTACAATGTGTTGGAGCATTAGCCAATAGAAGCGCAGTTACATAGTGATGTCACTTTGATATGGTAGTTCACCAAGGAGAAAATAAGCTCTCTTTTGAGGTAACTTCGGGATTTTAGCTTTGCAGACCATTTACATGCATAACAACCCTATACAGTATACCACACTACAGGAAAGGGAACCCAACAAGCATATATATATATATATATTATTATTATTATATATTATATGTTTGAGCTTCATGCCTAGTATGTACATTGCATATGAATATGAACACTTGTTTACATTGCATATCAAACTATGTGAGATAAATCACATTCTGCATGATCTAAAAGCAATATCACTTCCCCAAAAATATGTATTGCTGTGACAAAATGCAACAAAACAATAAAATAACAAAAGGACAAAAGAACTAAACAAATCATAATGAAAGAAACCTGGAACATTAGTGGAACAGAGCGAAAAAACTAATCAGAGAAAGAATCTTACGCTTTCTTAGAATATTCTCCCGGCACCATTACAATATATTAGCACCACTAGAGACTGTCTGCTGCGATTCGTTAGTGCCAACGGCAAGACTTCACAGCTTTTATTCAGAGAGGCCCTCCTTATTTTCCCTTCAAAGTCCTGGGGGAAATAGAAGACAGCAAATACTGCAGGTGCAGGCAATGCTGCAGAACAGTGTAGTATGGGTTGACGAGTGAAGTTAGAGTGGTGAAGTGTGAGGATATGAACATCGCAGGATGGGTTCATACTAGAGAGAAAAACAACAGAGACTGAGATGAAGAACCAGAGAGGAAGAGAGATACTTTTGATGTTCCTTTTAATAAACTATTACCTTAAAGTGAGGACACAAACAATAGAAAGCCAAACTCACACACACACACACACACACACACACACACACACACACACACACACACACACACACACACACACACACACACACACACACACACACACACACACACACACACACACACACACACACACACACACACACACACACACACACACACACACACACACACACACACACACACACACACACACACACACACACACACACACACACACACCACACACACACACACACACACACACACACACACACACACACACACACACAAAAAAAGTAATGGCACTATTTGAAACAATTGGCTTGCCAGGGATTGCTTTACCGATTAAACTTAATCATTAAAACAAACTACCTTTGTGCATTCTGAAAAGTGTCAGTGTTATTTCTTAAAGGGGACCTATCATGCAAAATGCACTTTGTGATGTCTTTTATACATAAATATGTGTCCCCGGTGCGTCGGGGAACTCACGCAGCGTCTGAAAATAAAACCCTCTCTCTTTTCCTCCATACCCAAATCTTTTAAAAACGGGTGTACAACGAGCGGATACAGATTTGCTGCCGATCTGACGTCAATCGGCGGCGGACCCACAGAAAGTTGCCATCATTAACAATGCCTGACGTGTTTTGGACGTAATCTCGTCTTTGTTTACATTAGCAAGCCTCTAACACTCAGATCTAACCTGTACTGTGTAGAGCACATGTGTTTAAAAAGCAGGAAATAAAAAAAAGGAACTCACCTTGTGATACACCCTCAAGAGAAAAAGCATTTAAGCTCCATACTGGTTCAGAAATAATCCTTGATGTGGTTTATAACATGATGGCGTTTTATCACAGCAGAATTTAACTTTATCTCCGGTAGAATTCTGATCAGGCATTAGCTCCGCCTCCTTTTTTCAAGATAAGGACCCAAAATCCGCGTTTCTCTAACAGGGCAGCAACAGAGGGGTATGAGCAGTATGAGGCATGGCTACAATGGGTGAACTATTTGGTATTTTAAGCAAAAAACTTCACAGACAGCAGACATGTTTGTATAGGTATGGCCCTACAATATATTTTTCCAATATAGCATAATAGGTCCACTTTAAGCATTAAAACCTTAACTCAATCGTGAGGTGTTGTAAACAGCAAGATATCTAGATCAGAAAGAGAGTGAATGAGATGTACTTTGTGCATTTATTTGTGTTACATTTCATGTCAATACACCTCATTTAGATTGAATCAACAAAGAGAGAGGGTGAGAGAGAGAGAGACAATTGGCTGGTAGGCTTGGGCATCACACAGTTGGCAGGGTAGCATGTGCAGAGAAATGCACAATGGCCTTGGAGCGCATTACATTCTCTCTAGCACAGAAGCGGTATGTGTTTGTGTGTGTTTGGGGCTGTGGTGGAATGATATTACAAAAGCGTGGCCTAAAAAAGAGAGAAATTGCAGCAGGAACATTGCATTTTGAAGGCATATTATATTATAATCAGCTGACTTAAGGTGACTGCAATCAAAAATGTGCTCACCCACTGGAACTGACCCGTTACCTCTGCAACAAAAGGGCGAGTGGAGTGTTTTCCTGCAGCTTTTTAAGAGGGCCACGTCCATTCGAACAGACGGTGGGAGTTGGATAACCTATTTATTGTCCAGATTACACTAACAACACATTTATGAGTACGTTAGCTATAAATAGAGACACAGGGACCCAGATGGAGAGTTGTAGAGATAGAGAAAAATAGAAAGACAGAGACACAGCAAGAGACACTGGCATTGTGCATCTCCTCCACAGAGGGGGTTGATTCAGTCTGTCAACGCCCACAGAGCCTGCCCATCCTCATAAAAACAATGATTCTGACTCGGCTAACCAACAACCAAACTTGACATTTAGATCTAAAAATTGGTCTGGAACTCCCACGCAGACACAAAGACAAAATTGGAAGGAAAGAAAACACCCAACAAACCATTGAACAGATTACAGAGACATAAATAAAACAAGCCTCTGTGATAAGTTGTAAAAAGGCCGATTTATACTGGGAACAGTGGGAAGTCTTGTTGACATTTACACTTAAACCCTGGAGTTGAGCGCACATTTTCTTGTCTTCACGCCCACTCAAATTTAATTAAGATGAGCATAATGAGAGAATTTGCAAATATGTTAAGACGCACCAACACAATAAGGCATTTCTGAGAACAGCTAACAAATATCAGTTGCGTAATGATCCCGTAATCACATTAGTGATAAAAATCCCATTATGTCCTAATTATACATCGGCCTGCTTTCTCTCTTCAAGCGCTCTGTAAAACAACCGGCAATGACTATGGAAAAATGACTAAGCCCTTTCCCCTATAGGCTCCCAGCCAAACAACGCCTTGCTTAACCCGTCCCCTCACATAACCCACAGTACTGTCACATAGCCTGTAGATCCTCTCTCACCCACTCAGTGACTACATGCTAAAATAAATCTGTGAAACAATGACTGAAGCTGTACTCCAACATAATCAAATTTGAGACAGTGGATAAAACCCTTTCTGTCATTCTGCACTCATGCTTTTAAGTTTTAATAACACACTCTCTTAGCTTCTCCCTTCATCTTATTTTTTTGAGAAACCTCTCACAGACACACTCACAGCCATCCTGCTGTGACCATGTCTCACTTTTACACTTCTTATTTTCCCAATGCGAAGTAGTTAATTATCTCAATTATTTATAGCCCCTTTCCTACTTCTACTTTTGCCTATTATCCATCTTCGCACTTTTCATACAGACACCTATATCCACTGTTGAAATCTCTGCCTCTCACATCAAAACTACAAAGTGGAGCTCCAGCATTTCTTCAGGAAATAAACAACACATCTGTGAAGGAGGCTGTGGGCTGTGGTGTCATGCACCCAGAGCCACGGAAAGGTTGGCTGGGGTGAGGTGCGGAGGTTTTTTAAAAGACCCACTTTGGGGCTACACTTCTGTTCCAGGACCTGAGCGGCTTAATGTCAGGCGCACAGAAATTCAGTGACAGCCGTCTAAGAATACTCGTTGCTGTGACTGCTTCTAGTTCTACTAATTTGACTCCATCATGAATTAAAAAGAAGGGAAAAACAAAACTATAAATCTCAACATCATTTTGGGTTTTAACGGCCAGAATAGAGGCTGGAGACGTCTTTGTGGCTTGGTTGAAACGAGGGCGGGAGAGATAAACAGGGGAGAAGAAGCCATACACGTTTTTTAAGAGAAAGTGATCACATAAGGGGAATAGGGTAGAAAGAATAATTGCCTGATTCAGAGGAAGAAAGGCTTTTTTTTCATTGCTCCACAGTCTTGTGTGCTCTGTGAACAGAATATTTAACATTTCATTCAACCCAATTCACCAAGACTAGAGATGGATTCTAAATCTAGAAGTCACAGAAGCAATTAGGAGTAGAAGTCAATTTCGGGGCCATTACACTCTGATGTAGACTTTCTCTCACTGCGCAGTAGAATGCACTTTTTACCAAGGTGTCAGAACAACTACAACTACACAGATAAATACTGAATGAACCCCAGATCAAAGCAGTACATAATTCCTTCAGACAGGCTCAATGTTAAGTCACATGGATATCATTTCATATTATGTGGTGGATGAGAAAGAGCACTCCGTGACACACATCTCCTTTTGTCCAGCTTTCATAAACCCATGTGACAACTGTAAAAACATCTGGCTTTGCACTCTAGACAAAGCTCTATCTGCGACATAATAAAGAAAGCAAAGATAAGCCCAAATTAATTTCTCCTTAAGAAAATCCTCTTTACTTGAGGTGGGGAACAGTGGGTATGCAGAAGCACCTACTAAGAAGTAATCCAGAAGGTTGTTCAGTGGCGTGTGCAGCTATCAGGCATTTCCACAAAGACGCATGCAAATGAATTCAAGTCTCAAGCGGAGCAACAGGGGACCACATAGCGGCTCACTGTCAACCGCTGAGCACACATGGAAAAGCTCAGCCCTCAGCACATTTTGGGACTTAACATGGCACTGAAAGAACGATAAGTCATTCTCTTCCCTCCCCCCCCCCCCCCCCATTTCACCTGTCTGTAAACTGTCCTGATGCAAGAGCTCTTATAATTAAAGTCACTTGGCATTACCAAATACAGGAGCTTAAGTGTCGGCACTAAAACGAAACTACCTGCATCACAATTAAATATAACAACCTTCTTCAAGACCCCGCAAACAACCTTGTTATTTCCGTCTATTCTTAAGACTCCACCACAGTCTGCAAGTGAGTTTGGAAGTCGTGCTTGCCCCACTTAAGATACAAGAAGAGGAGGCCGCACTTTTGCAATCCGGTGCAAAAACAGGATTGCCTGCAGGGGTCAGGTCTGGCTGTCTGATGCATGGCTTTGATGTGCAACAGTTTGTTTTTCAACATTGATGTTTCCCTACAACCCCTCGTTGTGTGTGGAAACAGACTCAGATATAGACGGTTCATGAGACACCACCCCAGTACATGTTATAAGAGGGACTTACGTTGCCGTGGTTGATGAATCCATGTTCCCTGGCGATGCGGTCCGCCTCCTCTGCCCCCCCGTTGATCTGCACGGCCCAGGTGTTGGTGTAGACCTCTGCAGCATCAATCCACTTCAGTTTTGCTGTCAGGAGGACAAGGGCTGTCCACAAGTGCAGCAGGGCCACCCTGGCATCCATGAAAAGGAGAAGACTTCACAGGGCAGTCTATCCGTCCGTCTGTCACTGATTCCCAGGCAGAGTGGGGCTGCTCCACCGTACAGCAGGAAAGTGGAACAGAGTCCTAGAGATGAGAGGAAAGAGGCAGATATAAACACAGACTGGCTTTCTCAACTTGGTCCCCTCTTGGAGTTGCCTTTACTGCAGATACCATTCAGAAAATAAAGCAACAACTGCAGCAGAAATAAGCAGCACACCCACAGAGATTACCATGCATCATACTTAGCTCACTGTCCACTTTTAAACTCAGAGGAAAAAAATGTGCAAAGCACAACATATTAGGTTGAAACAGACGTGAGGTTCTGCCAAACACAGCATTATTTTACAATCCTCCCTCATCCATTTTAGACCTGCAATGGTAATGTATGATAATGATATACAGTAGGCTTGTCGCTGCAATACAGGACGAGCTCCAAGCAAACCGGTACACAGCGAGTTGTGGCAACTAGACAGGCCAAAGTGTCTGAGGGGGAGGACATTTACATTTTCGCTCAAACGCTGCTATTAGTTTTAGGATATTCCAAAGTTTTAATTCAACCAACCAATTATTATGTATGAGAGGCTACTGTACATATTTTAATAGGAATGAAAAATACCAAGCGTGATAAAAAGGACTGTAATTTGAGCACAAGTACAAAAGAGAAAAATGTTTTTTTGCTTGGGCATTCAGCAGGCCTTTGATTTGTGGCTCTTTGAGTCGTAGGAAAGGAGCTCGTAAGTCACGCATAAAGAGGGAAGATTTGTGGTAGGTTAACTGGCTCGGAGTGAGAAGAAAGATAATAAGATGTGGGAATCTGCTAAGTGTATCAGTCCATCCTAAGAAAGATGAAGAGGAAGGAGGTGATGCAGGTTTTAAATGCCCGTCCGTTCCCACTGTTGATCCTGACAACGTATCATTAAAGTGCCATTCAGTGAGTCCATCCCTTCTACACCAATGTCAAAAGACACAGGAGCTCATTTAAGTGTTCAATCTAAGCCCTTTGAATTGAACACATTTAAATCGTACTTTACTGTATGCTGGATTTTATTGGAGGTCATAAAATTCAAAGACATTGAGTTTCCAATATAAACCTTCTTAGCAGTTTCAGAGGGGACTATGATGTGACGTATAATATCCGAATACGTCAGCTGATGGTAAAAATGGACTGAGCTCATTCCTGCTGCCTTATAAACAATCCCTTTTATTTTGAGCACTCAATGGGATTTGAGTTGCCATGACTTTACATCATACTGTCAGTTGTGCTCACGAGATATCTCCTGAACAAGCAGGAAGATCTTTGCTCAGCAGTTTTAGGCTCCCAGGGAGATAAACCCCTTTTCATCCTAATGACCATGTGGTCTCTCCTCCATGGCCACTCTCAGGACAAATTAACATTTTTATCCCCACTCCCTTATGGCTCTTGTTAATGTATCTTGTTGTGATTATTCTGTCAAACACTTTCAAATTGTGGAGTGTGATGAACTGTTCAGGCTTTAGGGGGGATGCTAGGAGACTTAAGACTTTAAGACTTGTTAATGGATTTTTGAAAAACAATGAGAGTTGATTTTTTCTGCACGTCAAAGCAAACATGCTGCGGAGCAGACTGTTCCACTGAGTGTGTTTAGACTCAACAATAAAAAAAAACTATTTACTTTAACAGTGCACTCCAATTAAGTGGTGATTATTGCGGCAGTAGGTGGCAGTTCATCTCCTCGCCGAGACACCTCCTGACACCATACTGGAGTAAAGATGGCACGTAACAACTGTGGATAGCAGACAATAAACAGCACAGACATGGAGGGAACAGCTCAGATATATAATGCCTGTCACTGTCCATGTTTATCTTATCATGAAGATAGTCCACAGAGATAGAATAGGTTTAAAAACAATTAGATCCTTTAAGAAACAGGGGTGAAACGTATCATAATTGCTTAACCTTTTTAATTTTTTATAAAACTACTTGTGGTGAGTGCATCCATATTGATGTTCCAGAGTGAAAAGGGTTCTTATCAAATAACTGAAAATTTCTTGTGGACGTGGAAAATTAATTCTACTAACTTTAATTTAAAAATGGCTTATAGCTTGGCAGCTAGCAATTTCAAATGTCCCAAGGTAATTGGTTTGCAGGTGAGCTGTTGTATTTGCCTTAGAATCTCCCCCTAAAAAACATTGTAGGAGACTTTATTACCAATATTCATGTACGGTTAGGTAAAATAATACCAATATTATATCAATATTTGGAAAGTAAAACTGATATTGACTTCACTGTTCCTATTATTCGCCTTAACACATTCAGTCAATAAACTTACATTACTAATGATTAATTATCAAAATCCTAAATTGTGTAAATGTTTTGTGAAAGCACTAATAGTTAACCCTTGTTCACAATATTGACATTCAGCTATTTTAAGTAAATATTGAGATATGTGATTTTCTTCATATCTCCCAGACCTACACACAGGATGCCCTTACCCTTTATTCACTGAAACAATTACACCCTGCTTATGAATACCCTCATTTCCCCCTAAATGTGTCCTTTTGCTTCACAGAGGCTATTAAGAGTAGGTGAGTTTGGGGAGCAGCAGGAGAAGTGTTGGAAACATGACCAGGGGCTGTCACTCTTCCCGTGGTGCAATTCATCTGAGCTCATTAGATGCCATGCTGGAGTCACAAAAGCAGGAACAGGGGGTCTGCTGTCACCGAGAGGTCTTAAAAGAGGGAGGAATAGATGGAGGGAGAGGAGGAGGAAGAAGGGGGTATCCCTCCCACACATGGCATTGCGGAAAATAACGAGCACATAATAACACAACGCCCAAAACACCTTCTCTCAAAAGACAGCCTGGAGAGAAGTCAACAAGAGGCTGCTTACAATATACATCAAAGGCCTAAAATGAGACGAAACCTCACCCTTCAAACCACTGGAGAACCTCAGACTTTAGGATCCAGGCTACAATGAAAATAGAATATCAGTTGCATAACTTCTTTGGAGATGAGTATCACACTTGAGTAAGTGAGCCAGGGGAAATGCAGGAGTGTATAAGTGACCTGTGGTATGCTCATATAACACGGAAACATTTGAATTATTTAAGCTATTCGCTGAACTCCAAATACACTTCGATAAGGATGGTGAGTTTCAAATGAAGAAAACCGAACAGCATCAGCAACAACAGGTGCCATAGTTCCTTTCAAAACACTGTGCTTGGATGTTCTTTTGAGAAGAATTCATTACAGGCATCCTCTTCGCCTCTGCATCTGAGGCGCACTTGAGGAGCGCACTACACCGCCAACAGCCCTCGTGAAGCTGCTCAGTGACCAACAGAACGCCACTGTGATGAGGAAACTCGCAAGTCATTCCTGTCCTGTGAAGCCCCCTCACTACTCAACGGCACCCTGATGAAAGCCAGATACGAATCAGAAATGCATCAAGTCTGTGCATCATTATTGTCTTCTTGATATCGTCATTTGAGCCTGTGGGCAACAGAATATCCAGCAGTGTAGAGCGCTGCTTGATAATAATAATCTACAGACTTGCAGCTTTGAGGAACACTGGCCTTTCAGATCAGCTGCTGTGAGCCAGACGGTTGAAAAAGGATAGCATGAAAATAAATGTAACAAGATCTGGGGGGAATTTTGGTATACAGTGATATTATTACTAGATTAGTATTTTGCCAATTTTGTTATCAATATGTTGACCTTTGCTGATGTTTAATAGCTGTATGATACAATACTGCATTGTGACCTACAGCTACAGCCCCACTCACATCAGCAGGAGGTTTATTACTGTTCTATAGTTATCACAGATTAAAAGTTGTGGCATATTTGGAATTTATGTTTGCCAGCGATGTCATAATTACATTTCAAGTGTAGTGTTCATCAACTTTATTATATATTTTACTGTTACTGTTACCTTCTTAGATAATAAAGCTTATTGCTCAACCATTACATTTCTGCCCTCATGAAACATTTTTGTCACAATGTTTTTTTAAATAAATTTTAGGGATCCTTGCCAAATAAATTGGTCATTAGCCAGCTCCTTTAACATTCTCCAACATCCATCTTGGTATTAACTTAGAAGTGTTGGTCAGTTGTAGCTGAATAAAGTGATTAATGTATATAACTTAGACTTGGCTTTATTTCCACTGCTGATTAAAATACCAATGGTTAAACGGTTAATGCCACAAATTCATCCATCATTAGATTTTATCATAGCTCACATCTGGATCTACCTCTTATAAAGTGCTGGTAGTGCAGAGAGAGAGAGAGAGAAATGGGTCTTGCGCTGGGGGAAATGTCCAATTAGATTTTCTTACCCATCTGGAAAATGTGTATGACCAGGGAATACACTTGACCCCTAGCTGCACCAGAACAACTGCCTCGTGTACAGCAGCAGAAGCCTAGAGTTACATGAACATGTACAATCTTGAAAATGTGTTGTGTAAAACATAAAGCATGCAATCTAGTAAATGCTTCAACATTAGTATCACTCAATAGAGACGCAATACACACAATGTGACGGCATAACACATCTACTCAATTTTTAAAAGGGGTGAACAGACCATTTCCATTTGTAATGACAAGCACACAAAGCTGTGACAGACCATATGCAGCCCTCCAGCTTTGTTTCAAGCTGCCCACCAGCCAGATCTACACCCACCATGTGCTCTGGGATGCCCTCTCACATAAAACCAAGGCACAGGAGAGAACTGCACCATTTGTGAAGTACCGCTGACAGCCAGACATCCTCTCCTGAGAGGGAACATTGCTCAAAGAGTGTGATTGGAATACCAGAAGCATTGCATGTTGTGCTCTGTCAGGACAGCAGTACACAGCTGGAAGTGAGCTGTATGGCGATTCTCTGAGAACACTTTGAAGTGAGCGACAACACCGTGACAGAGTACCACCACTACAGCATGATCCATCTTCGCTGCCAACAGGCTACGGAGATGGAAAACCCTGATAAAATGTTGTCTAGGGCAGCAGCAGCAATGTGTCCAGGAGAAAGAATACATTCTGTAAGTGATGTGAAGTCCCACAGAGAGATCCAACTCAATTTTTAACAGGCAATCTTTGTTCCGTGTGTCAAACGTCTTCTTGTTTACAACACTTTGGCATAGGTTGTAGATGAGCTATATTGTTGAAAACTTGGTATTTATAACTTTTTTTCCTCCACTGAATTCCTGTTGTATGCTTCTTATACAATCTGTGCTTGTAAGAGTTCAATACTGAGGGATTACCTGTATTGTTGAAGTCAATGCCAGTGGAGGATCAACAGAGCTGGAGAGTTGGTGTCTGAGTGTTTATCTGAATTATTATAAGTCCAGCTTCCTCTAGCAACAAAAATATGATGCATGACAAACTCTTCTAATACCTTGAATCTCCTAACTTGCCTGGGCCATCTGTATGCCTGACAGAGACAGACAAAAAGATTAGTTTAATAGGGTAGCCTAATCTTTGATGCAGTGAGGTGGTGTAACCCAATTGAGAATGACGCTTGGAGCTGTGCATTTTGCTTCAATTGCTGGTGACCTTGACTTCTCCCTTTGTAGATCCAGTACAACTTGCACTTTCAATTAACAACAAAAACAAATTAACAAGGATAACCAGGGGGCCAGTAGAAGATAGGATGCATTAGATCACTTTGTGTTTAGTTTTTCAGCGTGCTGATTCAAACTGAGCACACTTTGCTTTTCTTAAAATAGGCACAGATATCTAATGCCAGTGTGCAGGGGAATTGTGCATAGTCCAAACATAAATGCCTTGCCTGAGAAGCAGAACTAAGTGGAAGGTATTACAGCATTTGTTTGCACTTGATGGGAGATTAAGCCTATTAAGGTTCTAGGGTGAATAAGTAACAGAGACAAGGCAAACGAGAGTGTGTGCACAAGAGACATAAAATAAAGCAGATGATGAATTTAAATTCACATTCAAATAAGACAACATACTCACTAAATACAAGAGTTACACACATGCCGTAATCTTACCAGCAATAAGCTTCGGAGATGAAGCGGACCGAAGCTGCTCAAGTCATGTCTCCTTCAACAAAAGAGGTCCACATTTACTGGATAAAGAAAGCCTGTAACCCTCACTGGGGAAGGGTCTACCTGACTGGGAAGACTGGGCAGAGCTATCGGCAGCACTGGCAGAGACTTTATACTCAAACAGCCTTCATGCTCTCCGCAAATACTCCCATTGTTCCCACCCACTCTGCCACAGTTCCCCTCCCTGCTTTGAACACATGTAACTCGTGGCTTTAAAAAAAACCTAAGATGCCAATGAGGAGCCAGACGTCATGTCTCCTCATTATCTTCTCCTTCTTCCTCCGGGCGGAGACTCCTCTTCTCCCGAGGCTTCACTTTCAACTTTGCATCCAACCTGAGGCTGCACTTCCTCTACTTGGTCCAGGAGATAGATAATATTGCAAGCCGAACACACCCATCTTCCTCCAAAAGTGCTGAAATCAACTCTCCAGTCTCGCCTCCTATCCGCCAACAACTTGCCGTTATTTTGAGTTAACTTCAGCGGTCGCACCCAGTTATTTTTCTTTAAAGGCTCGATCTGCTGGCAAGAGTTTCGTTACTTCACACACGAAAAAGTAAATACACGAATAGATACACATTTGAGAATAAGAGGCTACAAGGCAATATTATAACGGTTCACTACTGGATGAAGATGACAACAAACTGCCACAAACCAAGATCCTCCAGGAAATACGTCACGTTTTGAGCCGACTGGACTGAGGTGTGTTTGATTTGTATCACCGTGGTCGTTCAAATGGGCGGCTTCTGTTTCTATAGGGCAATAAACAGGAATTAACTGACCCAAGGATACATTCATCCGATTTTTTATTAGATAGTATCGGTTCATCTTCTTAAGCAGCTGAAATGAATTAATTTGCCGTGTAATATTTTCATGAAATCCCGAACATTAGAGTAGGCCTACACATGATTTATTTAAACAAGTGACTTATATTTCACGATATATATTTGATTAAGGCTTTTATTCTTATTAACTGGACGATGAATGCTTTTCTACTTGACGTTTTTGTGTGTGACAATTATGGCTGTTTGCCTCGAATTCAAGCTCTTTCATTGTTGTTTCATCGTTACAAATGATTTCTCGGCTACGCTTGTATGCAAAACACACATCCTTGTTTTCACAAAAGTCTGAGTCGTACCGCTGTGCGTGACTGCCATCTTCTGGGTAAGTATTTGACTTACACTCATTACTTGAAAGCACACCGCACGGTAGAGGGGGCCATAGCAGAAAGCTCTCAGCCTGACTCTGCTGTCTACCCGTAACAGCCTGGTACAAGTGAATCCAGACCGTTTTCAGAAGCCCCGCTTTAGCACGGAACAAACTTATCCCGGAATAAGGACAGCACGCATGTGCCGTCAACCCGGATGCACATCTTTGTTCGGTCTATACCCCCCCTCGCCAACTTGTTACATATTTTCTCCGTATAATGCATTACACATCTTAGAACCGGCTATATAAAGCTTTAGCAATCTAAACCAGTCCAAACCGGGTTAACCAGCCGGGACATAAGGCGTGGATGACACTGCATCGGGGCGACAGTTATAACAATCTGGTTCCCAACAGCTGCACGTATTGTTCACGGTGAGGCACCACATGAGGTTAAACACGGTGTATATAAATGTTGTTTACCACTTTCTAGGTATGTCACTGTCTTGGTATTCCTGAAGTGGTATTGACAGAGGTAAGCTGCTTATATTTCCCCATGGTTTTGTGTTGCAGAGTAGCCTACGTCCTGTAACTTGGAGCATGGACTTTCGAGGGAGGAGGCACGAGCGAGGCAGCAACTGGACCGACCCGGAGATAGTGGAGCTGCTGCAGCTGTGGTCCGATGAGTCTGTGCAGATTGAACTGGAGAGCTCCCTGCGAAACCAGCGTGTATTTGACCGCATAGCCCACATTCTGCGGGAAAAGGGCATCTGTCGTACCGGGGACCAGTGCAGGGAAAAGATAAAAAAGATGAAGCTGGAGTACCGTCGCATTAAAGACAATCACAAAATTAGGTCATGGAAGTTTTATGATGTGATGGATAGGGTGCTGGCGAACCGACCGGCTGTTACCTACTCCTCCTTGGGGGGAGCTGTCATAGCCCAACACGTGTTTCAAAGCCCTGACGGGCCTGACTCATTCCTGCAGGGGGTCCCAACAGTCACCTTTGGGTCTTCTTCCTCAGGGGGGTTTCTGTTTGGTCATCCCCCAAAACCAGGAGATCCGTTGGACATTAAATGTGAAGATGTGGAGGAGAGCATGCTGAATTCAGGTGTTGCCCACCCTGACATGTACTATGGGTCAGGAGATGAACAGGAAACTGATGGGCAGTCTCTACTGGGGCAAGAAGACTCTCCGGGCCGAGGGGAGAGCTCCACAAATGCAAGGATCTCCCCCTCAGGTAGTCATTTCAGATATTATAATTACTAAGACTATGTATATAATAACTATATCATATAATATCAAAGTCAACTTTATTGTCAATCTTTCAGTATGTGTGTACAGACAGAGATCCCACAATCCTGAATACAAAAACAAATATATATTTAAAAATATGTATATATACATACACAATCAACAGACACATTTATACATATGCACACATTAAGACATACATAAAAGCACCACAATCAATATATAAAAAACACTTCAATACCTTTGAGAAATGTACATTAGTGCAAGACTGTCCATATTAGCATACAAAGTGTCTGGTGCTGGATCTAATCTGTCATTAACATCACGTTATACGTGTAATTAAAACCTATTTTGTTCATGTCTGCAGGTTTTAGCGACCTGAACACTGCAGGTCCTGCCACCCAGGCTGTTGGTGGTGATCATGCGCCAAGGGACACTTCTGAGCTGCCCAGTCAAAATGGCCCTCATACCCCATCTTCTGTGAGACAGAGGAAGCGTCGCCTTTATTGCAAATCATCATGGGGCCTTGGGGGTGCTCGATGCAGCGGTCAAAGGAGCCTGGATAAGGCCTTGGCCAACTTCCTGACCTGGCAGCAGTCAGCAGAGGAGCGCCTTCTCACCCTGGAGGAAGCGCGTCTGGACAGAGAGCTGCAAGCCGAGGAGCGCAGAGAACAGCGGGAGGAGAAGAGGGCAGAACAGGAGCGCCAACACGAGCTCCGCCTGTTCAGCATGCTCACAGGGGCATTGGTTGCTGTCAGACAGGCCGCTCCCACCGCTGCGACAACACCGAATGACCCCTCCTGCTCACCCCTACCTCATCTGTCAGCCTCAGTGGTGACCACAACCGCCCCTTCTGTCTCATCATCTTTATCTCAGCTGCCTTCAGAAGCTCCCACGACGCTGGCTGCTTCCACTCAGGAAACATCTGTCAAGCCCTGCAAAATGTCCCAGAATGTTTTGGCAATAGAGAGAGGAGCAGGAACTCTTGGCTCTAGCCTATACCTGTCCAACCGTGGTAACATCATCCGACAGCATCAGGGCATCCTCCAGGAGGGGTTTGCTCAATATGGATTGGACAAACACCACGACAGAGATAACCCCGATGTGAGTCTGGGTCATGAATAAATTGGCTTTGCAGCTGTCAGAAAAGCTCTGATGACGCAAAGAATGACACTTAAACACTTTTCTTGCTTCCAGGGCATAATCAACATGGGTACCAGTGAGAACAAACTATGCTATGATCTTCTTCTTACGCGGGTAATTAATGTGCAACCCCATCCTGGTAATTTAAATGATTTTTTCCCTGGATTCACAAATGAGTTTCAATTTCCTTTCTGCTACAGCTGACCAGGCCTGAAATGCTACACATTGACCCATCATTGTTGCAGTATTCAGACTGGAGGGGACATACATTGTAAGTAATTGGACATTTCTTTTCGCTTCAGATGAGAGGACTGTCGTAAAGTTTCATTTTAACAAGGCCTTTTAAAGTAAAACCCTCTTCTAACCTCTCCATTTCAGCCTAAGAGAGGAGGTAGCAAAGTTCCTTACTCACTACTGCAGTTCTCCAAACCCACTGAAGGCTGACAACGTGAGTGAAGATTATTGCTTTTGCTGCTGGAGTGTAACACAAGTCATTTGAACAGTCTGTAAAACACAAGCATTTACACTTCCCCCACAATATGACGGATGGTAATATTTGCAACATGTAAATTATGACTGTAGAGATGTTGCCACATTTGCATATCATTGTACACACAACATATTGTATAAAAGCAAAATACAGAAATCATCTCAAGAGTTTAAACTACTGAGCACTAATACTTAGTGCATTACAACATACATTAATTCATTAATAATTAAACATTTGTAAGGAAACTATTTGCAGAATGACTTGCACTTTTGACTCTAACGTACATGTTAATTTTAACTGTAATGTGCTTCTAAACCAGCAATTAAAATAAGATGTAGAAGTATTCATTAATTATTCTTTAACATTGTGGTCTCCTTACTTTTTCGAGGAAACTTTTTTTTTAAAGGGGAAATAAAGTAACTAGAGCACACCTATTAACTTGCAGCCTTTTAATTGGGCAACTGGACTAAAGTTTACTGGGCACTACCTTTTGAGTCAGTTTGGTCAAATTAATCACGACGAAGCTATCCGAGAGCAGGCTGTAAAATACTCCTTTTTCCTTTTGTAGTTCTTAATCAGGGTCTGAAAATGGCACTGTCTGGCACAGTGGCATGCTGCAGTAAACTAGGTGCAACACTAAGGAAAACTTGGTATGTCCTTAATGTTAGATGTATCTAAACTGGAAGCATTACATTCACAGTGAATATCAGTGTTGGCTTTACACCTTGGCTTTCTGGGAGCCCTCTTTTTCAGGATTGGAGGGTGGAATGGTACTGTTGACATGCATGCACAAACATGCAAATAATATACTATCAATATATTTTCATTTATACAGACTTGAATTGACAACTTCAACTTTAAATCAAAACTAATAAAGTTCTAATAGCGCAGCTTTTATACAGTCCTAGCCGTTATGAGCAACTTAAACAACTTGTCTTTCTGTTGTGCATTTGCCCTGTCCACCAAAGAGCCAACCATTAACCTGCATTTGGCAGGTGTCGGGTGCTAATTAGAGACCCTCTGTGTAACCAGTCCATCTAGATTGGAATGTAGAGCCCATCTGTGATAGCAGGTCCTCTTCCCATGACTAATACTGATGTCCAGCAAGTTATGTAATTACTGACAAATAAGTATTTAAAAAAAATGTTTTATAATGCTGCTTCAGAAGAGAATTTGGATAACAGCCATTCGTTCTCTCAAATGAAGGCAGTGAATTAAATGAATGTTTCTCATGAATTTGTAATGATTATAAAGATGCTACTTTACTGCTCCTGAACTAAAATATCTCTTTTCTTGTTTAAACAACTTAATTTGCAGATGTAATGAATGGCTGTTGTAGTAGGTGGATGAAAATGTAGCAAATGAATCAGCCTCCTTCTGTGCCTTAATTGGGTTTTCATAACACGGTGAATGCGTGTGTGTGTTTTTTTAGGTGGTGGTGATGAATGGCTGTGGTTCCCTCTTCTCGTGTATCGCTGCGGTGATTTGTGACCCTCAAGGTAAGTTCAGACGACACTGACATAAAAACACAATGCTTCCATATCTATACTGAATTAATACAAATATGTCCACTACAGCAGCTGAAGTTTGTCTGTGTTGCCTTTGTAGTTGTAACCTTTATTCATGTATCTTTGCTTTTAAATGAGGGTTTTTAAATGCCATTTTATATCGTTGCTTTTAAATGAGTGTTTTTAAATGTCATTTCATAATATGTTTCTTAATGTCTTTCATTTTTGTAAAGCACTTTGAATTGCCTTGTGTTGAAATGTGCTATATAAATACACTTGCCTTGCCTATTAAAAATGATCATCGTATTAAATATAAAGCATGGGGTAGTTGTAATATAATCATATAACCCTATCACTTTTTCCTCAACATGATTACTTAGGCAGCTACATAAATAGCAATGTAAGCCTGAAAAGTGGACCAGTTACTACAAACGTTCATGGTAAATCAATCACTTGTGTGAATATGTACAATATGAAATGAAAACTTTGATTATCATATATAGCAATTGGTACATTTCATTCTAATTTAGCAATGAAAATACCCATCTGGGTGTTGATGTATGTGTTTTTGTATTTCATATGGTCTTTGTGTTTATTATGTTGCAGATGCCGTTCTTATTTCTACTCCTTTCTACGGTGTTATAACTGAAGATTTACAATTGTATAGTGATGTGAAACTCTTCCATGTCCCTCTCGACTGTGAGGTAAGAAAAGAGAGCCGGATTTACTTGGATTGCTTACTATGTGTTGGTGTTCAACATGTTTGTTCTATATGTTGTTATTGTTGTTACATTACGATATAGATTAAATATACTGTGTCTCACATGTATAATATTGGCATTGCATTAAAAAACATCATGGGATCTTGCGCAGTAAGTTGTATCGTCAGTTTTCCAATCGAATGCTTTTGTGTTGTGTGCTTTTATTTTTAGGGTGATGGCAAAGACAGTCGGCCCTTCCAGCTTACTGTGAGCAAACTAGAAGAAGGTTTAGAGAGGGCCAAACAAGAGGTAAGCCATGATTGCATTTGTTTTGAACCACTTACCCCTAATGAATATGTAAAGAAACACCAAACCACTCAAACAATGCTTTGTATTTAGAAAAGAACCTTGGATACTCTATGTTTCCTCAGTGATTTGCTTTGTTTATAAAGATGAAAGACACATTTAAATGTATTTAGAAACTACCCATCTCTTTTTAGGGTTTAACCATCCGAGCTGTTATCCTGATGAACCCCCACAATCCTCTGGCTGAGATCTACACCCCGGAAGAGATGATTGCCTTCTTGGAGTTTGCCAAAAGGTGTGTTTGCCCCGCTATTATCTCAAGCACTGGCCTAACACTGTAATCCTCTGGGCAGCCCTTTGGCTCCTTTAAGCACATGGCCAAAAGTACTGCAAACAGTTCCTATTGTTGATTCTTTATTTTACGGCCCGAGAGCTCTGTCCCATGTGTGGAATATCAAGCGCTCTTGATGGAGTTTTATCACCTCTCCTTACCATCAGCATATTTTCAAGTGCAGCCATGAGCAAAGGAGTCTCCTGCATCATCCATTGTTTTCTAAATGATCATGCCAGAGAGATTCCCACCGCAGGCAACTGAGCTGCTGTAACCATAAACCACAGTGCTTTTACACTGATGCAGGATGTTGAGGAGACTATTTTACAGTTCTGTTGCATTTTCTTTTGTCATAAACAATCATTACTAGTATAAAACCATTTATTAATGCTCCACTATATTATTTATTTTCCTTATCTTTCTCTCCATGTTTTCCCTCTTTAGAAATGAGCTCCACACTATCGTGGATGAAGTGTACATGCTGTCGGTCTTTGATGAATCTGTCGCCTTTCACAGTGTCCTCAGTATAGACAGGTACTTCACGAACCTAACCTCTGCATAATTACTCGATTACACCCTTAATCATAAAGTCTGTGGCCGAAGACAGCCTCTTAACTGCTAACAGTGTGCACTTATTTTAGTTTGCCCGACCCACAGAGGACACACGTAATGTGGGGGATGACCAAGGTACGTACTGTGCTGGGCTGCATGCGAGTGTGACATTGTGAGACTTTGGTATCCCTGCTCACAGGACAGTGAAATCTCAGACTTTCTTCAGTGGGTTTTAGCTCTCGGCGTTCTTTTTTCATTCACACCTCTTGTCGTTTCTAGGACTTTGCTTTGGCAGGATTCAGAATCGGCACTCTGTACACTGAGAACAGAGACCTGGTGGAGGCTTTGGCTCAGCTGGGCTCCTTCCACGGTATCTCTGGAACCACACAGCGCCAGGTAGCTCAACTGCTTCAGGACAGAGGTATGGATCCAAGATTCACATGTGCTTTTGGTGAATGATATCTTAATGAGCAAAGTATCTAGTTATGTCCCAGGTTGAAGGTGTTTGGAGCTTGGCCAATGAGAACAGAAACTGAGCAATACGATAACACATTGTAGTCACATTATATATTACCATAGGTTCTTTATCATAGCCATTCACCCTCACTATTTATCATAAACAAGGCATTTTGTTTGTTAACACAAGCTAAGCAAGGCAGTATCATTGCTGTCGCTTATGTTTAGAGACTTTCTATCACCGTGACCTCTCATGGAAGAGAACATTGGGCCAGTGTTAACTCTTATCAGCTGTCGGTCGTCAGCTCTGCGCAACTATAGAGATATGGTTTATTTCAATACACATATAGATTAGTTCAAACATTACTTATCACTTTTGTAAACACATTTATGAAGATAATAAACAAAATGCTCACCCTCGCTCTCACTATTGTTTTCACACTCTCTTCTTTTCCTATTGTAAAAGTGTCCTTTTTTATGGTTTATAATTCAATGACATCTGCTGTTGCCTCCATATTTCTTTGTATGTCTACATGTGTATTATGAAATTGGTGAATAAAGGTAAAAAAAAAGACAAATGTGTAACCCCTTTTGGTAAAGATGCGTTGTAATTCCCACTTATATAATCAGCTATCCTTGTACAAAGCTGCTTGTTTGATAACATTCCTAAATCCATTCATTTTGGAAACAAGCTTTTCAATAATTCAAATGTGCTGTATGCGGTTTTCATTCTTCCTCCAGATATCACCCGCTTTCGTGGCTTGCTTTTGATATGACAGGAGCACAGCAGGGTTCTGCTGCACAAAGACTTGTTCCATTTAATTCACACCCACCTATTGTCACTCTCGTGTTTCAGAGTGGATCAGCGAGGAATTTCTGCCGAAGAACAGGTGCAGACTGAAAGCCGCTCACAGCTACCTGACAGGAGAGCTGCAAAGTATGGGCGTCCCCTACCTGGACCGACCTGCTGCGCTCTACGTCTGGGCTGACCTCAGAAAGGTACCGAGACGAATGCCACGCTAAGATGTCTTCAGTTCTTACTCTGACTCTATTGTATGTGCGACCTGTACTGTAGATATGATGTGTCACTTTTGTCTCTTCTTTTCTGTAGTACCTCAGAGAGCCGTCATTTGAGGAGGAGCTTTCCCTGTGGAGGCGTTTCCTCCAACATAAGGTGGTGTTGAGCGCTGGTCAGGCCTTCTACTGCTCAACACCCGGCTGGTTCCGCATTGTCTTCTCCGACCAACAGCACCACCTTCAGCTCGGTGAGTCTGTAGTTTAATATGCCCTCTTAAAAAAATAAACTTGAAGATGGACACCTTTATCTCCCCCCGCTCCTTCAGGGACACTATTACAAACACCCTGGTACACACATGCAACTGCTTCGCCTGATGCTCTCTACCAATGTCTTGACCTCTCCTATAGTATGCATTACCATGAAGGAATGAATGGATGAATGTTCTATATTATTTTAATGACTGATTGAACTCCAGCAGTATTATTTTCTATATGTTTAACTGCTATGCCTGCCATCTCTGCTCTGTGTCATCGTGTTATCTCCTGGGTTCTGTAGTGCCCGGAGTCTGTCTTTTAATTGTCTTCCTCCCATCCCCCATCCCCTCAGGAAGCCTTTTGCCTCCTGTCAGGTCATCATTGAAAATAAGAATTTGTTCTTAATTGATTTTCCTGGCTAGATAAAGGTTCTACTACTATATCTTGAAATCTATTTTCAAGTTTTTCTGCCTTAAACTTGACATTGATATATTATTTCATTTATTCAGTCTAAGGTTAGTGTTATTCCATTTTACCTCCTGCTTTGTTGTCTTGAACTAGGTATTGATTGGATAATAGTAACTGACTTGTTCTGTTAATGTTTTGCGTTGCGTCAGGTTTGAAGCGAATGAATGCGGCCTTGAGAGAATTTGAAGAAAAAAACATCAGCCCTGATTCCCTCTCTGTCAAAGCGGCCAGTGAGGAGAGCCAACAACCAAAGAGAGAGGACGGTGCAGATTCAGACAATGCTGCAGTTGTCAACTCAACATCATCACCTCAGAGCAAGTCATCGGAGCAGCCCAAGGAGAAGGATAGCTCTGTGCCTGACACAGACCCGCTGGACACGGAGGATGTAGTGTTGCTGGACCGCGAGGCATCAAAGCCTGCGGACAGTCTGGGCTCTCTGATTGGCACCCTCAGGAACCAGATCCATTCATCCGATTGGCTGGAGAAAAACACTCCGGAGCTGTCTGCTGGGGAGGACCCACAGATACTTGATGTATTCAAGGCCCTGCTGCAAAGAGCCGGGAAGTAAGCTTAGGATAAACATGCACGAACGTAGCTGCCAGCTTTCAAGAGGCAGTACTTCACCCTCCTGCGTTTACAGTGAACAGCTTGATACAAACACCTGATGAAAGAGGAGAGAAGAAGAAAAGAAAAGCCAGTAAGGCCAGCATGGAAGGACAGAACAGAGTACTTTCTTTCTGAAACTCGAGGCCTTATATTTGATCTGCTAAAGAAAAACAGCTTTTTGTTATTTGTAATCCACACTGAAACGATGTTAGTCTTTTTACAAATCTAAATGAATGCCAAATGTTAATCAACCAAAATCAGTTATGTTGTACTGTTTAACATTTAGATCGTACTCTCAACTGTACGTCTTTATTATTTGGTCATATGCACTTTATTTTATCTATGTATTTCTTTATAGTTAATGAACTGTGATTAAAGGAATGAACTAGTATGTCTTAAGTTGAATCCATTTTATTTGGATGACATGTTTTAATTTTTTATTTATATACTATCTTTTTTTGTATGAAAGTTATTTTAGTATGATATATGCTGTAATCTTTTTATTTTGAGTGGGCTGTGGGCGCCCTTCCGTTGCAACAGAGGCAAGGGAAGTGGGTGGTAAGAATATGTGAGATATCTGATATCTCACTGAGGAACAGCGAGTGGGATTTCCTTACATGTTTTGTCACGGATGATGACACTCTGACACCCCCACAGACTTTCTACATTTGACATAAACACATTTCTTCATGCTATATTGCTGTTACAGAATATCACTCAAATGTCAAGGGATTTCAACTCTCTTTTAACATCCATTTATTTATATATATATATTTTTTATGTTAGCTATACACAAACTTCTGCTTCCTCCAATATTGAATAGCAGTTGTTGGTGCTTTCACCTTCTGTACAGTGTGAGCTGGTGAGTCGCAGTGGAGAGTTCAGGGGGATTCAGACACTGTCTGGGGGAGTTTCCATTGCAGCAGAGGCGGAGAACACTGCACGGTTTGATTTGCGAGTTAAGGCTTGTGGTCCTGAGCACTACATTGTAGGGTGTTCTGTTTGTACAATATTTGTACAGCAGTAACCATCCTGTAACTAGTTCCTGAAGTGTTTTACCTGTACACAGACATACTGCACAGTTTTGTTCCTGAAACCTTTCTGTTTTCTACAGCAACAAAGGTAAGAAGGTGCTTCACTTACAATTTACATTATTAAAACTGAGTTACATCAACTGAATAAGGAGGTTGCTCAACTTCAATGTAATAATAACATCTTAATTTCCTCCTGTCTTGTCTGTTTTCCCTGCCAGGGAAAATATGAAGTTTCTGGAGCTGGGGGAGTCCACAAGTCGCTTCAGGTTCTCTCAGTCCTGTGTGGGGTTGGCAGGTTGCCTGTGTGTGAGCTACGCAGTCTGGACACCGTTCTGGCTGAAGGAGAGCGGACTCTGGACAGAGTGGAATAACACTAAAAGTGACCAGACAAATCATATAGGTGGCAATGACTTCAGCGGTGAGCATCAAACATTTACATATTTGGCATTTTACTCTAGTCAAGAAATGTAATTTGTCACCTGTCCAAATATGTCACTCATCATGGTTAAGTCCATTGTGACTGACATACAGTAGCATTGCAGCATGATTAATAAGGGAATATACTTGTCTGTTTTGGAAAGGCACTGATCCTCAGTGTACCTTTTTCTCTACACCTCTGTATCCCTAGAGGATCAACATACAGATCATTTGAGAAATCATGAGTTGCAGAGGAACTTCTCAGTAGCTGTAAACATGTTAGAGCTCGCTCCTGTAGAGCGGTGAATTCCACAAGTTTCTCAAGTCTTGGTTGGAGGCAAATGTGCTGAAATCTTGGTCAGCTAGGATACTATCAGAACTATAAGAAATAGTATCCCTTGTTACTTGTATTCCATTGACATTGTTACTAAGCAAACCCACCTTTTCATTGAATATAATGTGGTCAAATCAACCCCCTCACTTTACAAGCACAAGAACAAATGTACATGGATTTTTCAAGTTTCAGGTTGAATGGTAAATATCTGTTTAGCCACTAGAAGAAAACAAAATGTAAATATTATATAAATATATGTAGTAGAGTATAATTGAGGCAAGAGACCAAATCAACAACTTGCAAATGATCAATCACAAAACCAGCAGGGCTTTGGCGTAGTGGTTCTTTTTACTATTTGATTAGTCATAGGCCATAAGGTGGGTTTAATAATGTCAGTAAATAAACTATGACATATGTGATTAGGTGATGCCCCTTGTAACAGAACATCTAAGTGAAACAATCTGCTGGTCATTGTTACAAAAGTAAAATGTCTTCCTTCTTTTTTTTATTGTGCAAATCAGAATTTCAGAATGAATGTTGCAGTCTTGAAAACTACCTAAAAGTACATGAACTCTTGTTTTTACCCTATTGGTTTCACTTTAATGCAGAGCTGTTTCCCTTTTACAACATGTTTCACTTCAACATTCTGCCTATTCATCGTAGAAACGTATTGTAATTATGGCAAATTAAAGTTATGATCAATCATTACCTTTCTCATTTTGAACTGTGCATTTGTCCTACAGCCCTGGAGGCAGAGAGAGTATTTGGAGTGCTCTCCTTCCTGATGGCGGTAAGCACGGGGGCTCTGTGTCTGGTGTTTGCCCTCTGCTGGACATCTGAGACGGTGCGCTCCTACTCCAACACTCGCTCTCTCCTCATGGGAGGACAGGCCCTGTACCCCACCACCCTGCTGCTGTTCACCATGGCCTCGACAGGTAACACCATGACAGTGCTCAGAACATTTGAAACCTGAGCCACACACCATGTTTTTCTATTTATAATTAGTTGTAATACCTATGTGTTCCTAGTAAAGCAGTCAAACATATCCCCATTTCCATTTAACCTCCAAATAGCCTTTTGGGTTGTGTAGTTCATGTCAAACCCACCTCTCCAGAAATTCTTTCATGTATTCCTCATGTACATACCCTGCAGGGCAGCAGTGTTTTAAAGACACTTTTAACTTTCCCTGGAATTGCAGCTCATTATCATACAAACTCTTTTCTAAAGCTCCAGGCATGTAATAATTGACCTTAATTACTTTTTTCTTTTCCCCCGCAATGATACTTGATTTGACTCGATTTTCTCCTCTTTCTATAGGTTTCTTCTTCCTCCTCAGCTGGTCCTTTTTCACCTATCAGCACAGGGAAGAAATCGGTCAGGACTTCTCCAGCCTCGGCTCCTCCTATTGGCTAGGGGCCTTAGGTTGGGTCCTGCTGTTGGTCGTGGAGATGATAGTGTTTATAGCTGAGCAAGCTGTTGTGCCTGACATCCTGCCAGACTTAGAGAAATCTGTGGAGTCCTGGCGGATTTCCTCTCAATTTAAGGCCGCTAAACGCTCTTTCAGCGACGGTTATTACCCTGGAAACATACAACATGGCTCCTAATAGCCTTGAGTGGGGTGCAGAAATTAGGACATGACAGAGGAAATGAATGATAATGTGTACGTTACACATTACTAACACAGACTCAATGGGGAACCAGCAATTCACACTCGTGTCTCACTCGCCTGATTGAGCCCCGGCATCAAGCTGAGTGGCCTGTTTGGGAATCATTATTATTATTGATCTATACAACCAGACTGAATATTGATTAACTGTGTTGGGAGTTCAAGTGTTTGCCAGAGGAATTAAGTTGGATTCCTGAAAGTCTCCAGCTTTCTCAAGAGCTGATCATAGCAGTGATTCTCCACTTTGTTTCCAGTATTGACTCAAAAGTAAAACACACTAAGGACCAACAATACTGGCTGGTTAACTGGGCGGTAAATGTAAGATGACAATTGTTATCTGACAAAGTGTATTTGTAAACTGGTGCTTGTTGTCCAGGTGTGCCCCCAGGCCAGAATCAGATCCAGCTTTGTTTAGTTATTTTGTGTCAGATTGATGTTATCAAAACACTCACAAAACATCCAGCTTGTACCTGGACTAGTGTTTCAATGTTTCTGTATAAGCTGCAAAGTTGTTGATGCATGTTAAATACACGTATGTTTATGTTTTTTTTTGTTTTCTTATAAAAGGTAAAACAAAGGTGTTTGCTAATACAACAAATGGAAATATCACTTTAATGATTCCTTATTTTATTATCTATTAGTGGTCATATGCTGTGTTGTACGTTCAACACGGATTAGTTTAACTATGCTGATCATGTGCTGTCCTCCACAGCTGAATAAAAGTTGGATATGTTTATTAACGTGTGTCTGTCATAGAGGGTATTATCAGCTCATATGGCTGAGCATGATGGTTGACAGCTTGGCAGTGTTCCTGCATCTGTTTACAAGGAGTTGCAAGTGTAGTGGAGCAAAGGTTTTTCCAGCCAGTCCTACATATCATCAGCTATTTGAATCACCGACCCAGCACATTTTCAGCATAGTTCCAAGCTTGTGGACCACCCGACAACAGACTGTCTCCAAAGTCGTTATTTACTTTTCTCTCACACATTTCCTGGAGGAGAGGAAGCACTCTGACGCTGGACGGCTTATGTTTATGTTCTGCACCTGCCAAAGTGGGGGAGAATTAAGTGGCTCTGGCTCTGTTAATTGGGCGATAATCAGGTGTTGCTCTAATTAAAAGGCAGTTCCGCCCTGTTGGGCCCTGGTAATGAGTTTGTTATTAAATCCACAGAGGATTTTTGTCTTTTTTTCAATTTACCAACAGGGTAGTGCTTAATTGCTGTGTAAATGAGGGGAATGTCCTTGAAGGTCGTCTTGCATCAGCACTCGATCCATGAGCAGAATGGTTCTAAAGAGCTTCCTCACCCAAACTTCAAACCTATTCAGTTCAATGTGTGTTCACCACTTTAGTCAAGCTGTGCCTCTCAGCAGTGACTGTTATTTTTAATTCAATGCTAAATCCTAAAATAATCCTCTTTAAACCTCATTTGTTAAATTAAGAGAATAGGTATGCCACTTTCTGAAGTAAAAGTACTTTTGAAAAGTATTTCCTTTCCTTTCCCCCCCCCCCCTTGAGGGTGTTGTCTTGGCCTTTGAAAGCATGCAGTCTTTTATGGCTGCCAGTCTGTCAAACAAACTCTCAATTTTTCCCTTCCACCACCACAAACGCTGCCCCTTCACCTTCCCGAGAAAAAACAACCAAAGGTTGAGAATGCCTTCAGAGAAAGACGGGCGGAATCAATGTGGAGATGGAAAGAAAAAGATAGTGAGACATTTAGGCACAAAAGATGAAATGACAGATGAATGGTAGAAGATGTTTGGCACAGATAGACAGGGGGCCTGATAGACACAGTGAGATCGTAGCTACTGATTGTTGAAGGGCATTTTCTACAGAGACATCAATCAGAAGATGGCACCAAGATTGAGGCAGGTCGCCAGCGATTTCTGCCCGCGGACAGCAGCATGTGTAGAACATAACCTGGGATAAACCACTGCTCTTCATATCAATTAGAGACCAATTATACAGCCATGTTCTACTAATTACAGCACTGACACTATCCCATCCCCCACAATAATGCATGTGCTTCTCTTTGCTCCTGTGCGCTAGTGTTCATTGAGATATATAAATAAATTTGCTTGCTAAAATGGTGAAGCATCCTGAATTAGATTTGTGTTGTGCTGTAACATTTATTTTGTGGTAAAGAAAGCAAGCTGTTGTTATCAGCTTTACCTTTTGGTGGTGCTGGTGTAACATCTTTTGCTTTGCTTCTTGCAATGAAATCCAGTGAAATGTAGGAGACACTGCTCTCATTTGACGAGTAATGAAATCACCAAAAAAAAGCGTTTGTTTGTGTTTGATTATTATTTGTGAGGTAGACAAAGTGTGATTAATATTCTGTAGCATATTTCAGAGGATTTTGAGCCAGAATGTGCCGGACTACTTAATAAGCCAATTTTTATTTGGCTCGATGTGGGAGCATGATGAATTATGAAATAAAGTGAAAACTTGATGCCTTTTGCAGTTTTATGTCCCTGTGGTTTACATAATTCACTCAGAACATTTGTAACTTTCCTGGTTAATGCTGTTTGGTTCAAAGTCAAAAACGCTGAGGAAATATGCAGAATTGAGGGATGAAGATGAGAGGAGGAATGAATAGGGAACAAAGGGAGAGAGAATATTTGGCATCCCCACTTTTGTTTTTTAAACCCTGTGCCATGGAGCTCTCCCCCATCCTCTCTTACTAAACCTACCAGTTTGCCTTCAGGGTCAAACGAGGGAAAGATGGTGCTGTGGCATGCCTCTTTCACAAACTGCTCCAGCTCCAACATCTGGAATCTGCAGGCAGCTTCACCTCCTTCTTTTTGCCAACTTCTTCTCTGCTTCGACACAATCTGACTCCACCAGATAAACAACACACTTTATATATCAACATCCCTCCACTCCAGTAATCCACTGGGTTCACAAATTCACCAGCAACAGACCCAACTCATTTTCATTTCCAACTTGGTCAGGTTAATAACTTGGTCAATCTAATGGTGTCACTCTTCAACGCAAACCCTACACATGACATTTGTGTACTAGTACTCTACAGTCTCAGTGAAAAACTAGGTTAACACTGAACAAAACAAAAAACCTTGCTTATTTTAACCAAAACACTGTGAACAAAAAAAAACAATACCTTTGAACTAACACTGGAGCCCCTCAGGGCTGTGTCCTCGGGCCCTTTCTTTACACCATCCACACAAATAACTACAAGCCTCTAACCATCACCACATCTTTCAAATATTCTGATGACTTTGTCATACGTTGACTACTCATTGACAAAAACTCTGTTAAAGCCTACTGTATAAAAACCTTTACAGTCAATACACCACAACAATATTATAATGACATCTACCTGAAGATAAATGTAGACAAGAACTCAGCTTTGATCAACACGCTGCTGACATGCATTGATGATACCAGCAAGTCTTTTGTTAGTGTTGTGTTGAACCCCTATGCTCTGTTCATGCTCAATGATAAACATTTCCAACCAAAACAAACTTGCCAACCTCACACACACTGCCTCAAAAAAAAATCATATCCCTTCCAACACCCAGTTTATCAGATAAAACCTCAAAGCCTTCACACTGATAACACTCAGAATATCAATTGAAACTGATCAACCTCAAAACCAACACAGCGTTTTTCCTCAATCTACATTTGAATAGAGAAGAACTTGCATCAACATTTGTTTTTAACCTTCTGCAAAAGCAGCCCTGAACTATCTACCTCAATGATATTGCTGGGAGCTTGAATTGAATGAATTTATACATGAAGATTCTTTGTACTGCCTATATCTATATGTTGTGGTATATCAATATGTTTCTATGTATTGGCTGTGAAAACAGCTATTTCTCTAGGATGATGAATCTGAATATAAATCTAAAAGGATTTGAAATGTCACAAACCAGTTTCATACTGACCCTGAGCTTTATGCGGCAATGTGTGGTGTCAGATTTTGATGGACTTTGTACCTTTTTTCTGTCACCGCCAGCTCTCTATAGCCCTGAATGTTCTGATTTAGTCAAAATCAGAGTGTGACCACTGCAGTATTGTGCTCTCCACTGCATTGTCATCAGTTTAAGTGGATACCCTTTGAAAATTGAAAAGTCAGGAAATTTGATATCTGCAGTTCTACAATCTCAGAAAAAGCAGACAGATGGAGGCAGGCAGAGGGGAAGTTAGAAGAATACACCTTGTGTCCTTCAGTAGTCTTTTTTTGCAGGGACCAGGTCCATCTCGCCTGTAGAATCTGCAATGAGCCGTTACTCTTTGTGACTGACATCATCCCACCCAGACCCCACTGCTGATTACGTTTGCTCAGCAGTACTGAGTGCGAAGAGGCAGACAGAAAAATGGAGAGACAGAACTTGCTTCAGGGAATGAAGAGTTTCTTGATTATCCATGCACTTACATTCAGCTATTTGATTTCGAGACTGCAGGTGTTTTTGCATAGTCAAAGTCTCTCTGCTGTCTCTGGTACTTACATTGTTGTGTCTTTGAGTTCAGTCTCCTTGTGTGTGTACCATATCTGCCCTCCGGTGCCCTTGTTCGTAAGTGGAGTCGTCTCGGACATCTCAGTCCAGACAATGAAGCTGTAGTCCCATTCTCGTCACTCTATTCATCCCTAGCCAACTGCAGGCGCTCTATTCTCTTATCTCTTTGTGACCAAGGAAATTAAATTACAAATATAATCACTTGGCGCCAGTTTCTTTAACAGTGCGCCTCTGCTTTGCATATAGAGTGTGCTTGCTTTAGAGACACAATGTGTGAAGTTACTTATTGGCCTATTTACGATAATGGGCTCTGCTCTACCAGTGGAGTCACACACACCTTTTCACAATGACAGTGAATGGCACGAGGAAGTGAAGCGAGTGTGGCTGAGAATAAAAGAGTATAAAAGACGGACAGGGAGACGTAGTTGCAGCCACCTGAGGAAAATAATTTTGCATGGGTGAATAATCCAAAAAGCAATGATGAGATCTGTGAAAATTAGGAGGAAAATACTGACTGAATGACTGACTCACTCGCTTGCTGACTTACTCGCTCATCTTGGCTGTACGATTATAAATTCAATAGTAAGTGTGAAAACAAGGCATACATTTCTTTACATGGTTGTTCATGAAAAGTTAATGAACATTTTATTATTTGGTGTATTTCAAAATAATGCAAACCATTTTCAGAGCTAAACACAGTCACAGTGCTGGTGTGTCTGGGCCTTGTCCACATGTACAGATATATCATTCTAAAACGTATATTTTCCTATGTGTTGGCCTTTCCTAAACACCCAAGGCCACACAGAGTTGTAAGTCATTGAAAAGCGAGCTTTATTAATCTCATGCCATGAATAAATAAGTACAAAATATAAATGTGTCATTGCTATTATGCAGCACTACACCTGCCATTGATAACGAAAAGGAGTTAGGTGTCCACAATCTCAATTTACTGTTCGCTATAGAGCAAAGTCCATGAGTCAACGAGAGTATGATGATGAATTCCGCATCATTCACACATTCAATGTTGCCAACTGCCATTGTGCAGACAGCTTCCTTTTTAGCTCAAATCTATTCCACACACGTTAGACCATCTGACTGAATAAACAGTCCCCAGCTCTCTTCCTCTCCCTGTTTCTGTCTCTCCTGCAAGTCTTTCACCAAAAGGGAAGGGATGAAAACCTGTGTATATCAAAATTATGTGCTTCCCATGGGAGCCAAAAAGCAAGGCTGGGAAAGGAATAGTGAGGAGGAGTGAATGGAAGAATAACATTTGTATCATTGTTATTATGAGAAGGCCATCACACGCCTCCTTTTCCGATTCCCTATTCAGCAAGGAATGAACTTGCTTATGCAGAGACTGTTATACTTGTTGTACAGGCAGACAAGCTAATGCAAAACTGTATCAATGCCTTTGGATCTACCCAGTCCCAAAGCACTCGCCAAGCAGGTGGATGGTGTATTTATTTGTGATCTTTATGTATTCAGTGCCAGCTACTCTCCACTCCAACTACAGGGACCACATGTTTGTCAGTCCCTTCCTGAGGCATCGCTGTGTTCTGCTGCAGTGAACAAACGCCATATGCCCCTCAGTTAGGCTCAACGGCTCAATTCCTTCTCAGTGTAGTCCAACCCACAGACAAAGCCTGATTCTGAGAAGAGCTTCGACTTTCCAAACTACTGTTTTCAAACAATTACTTTAGGCCTACATTGGATCCAGTGCTTAAAACACCCCACAGCGATGGTCCTCCTCGCTACCAGCAGGTTCCCGTGAGAAAGCGGGGTTAAAAATAATGGCCCCCCGCTGGATCATGTGAATCATTGTGATGACTGGCTGATAAATGGTCTACCACCCAGGTTTTGGCTCCAACAGTAATTTCTCTCTCCAACTGGAGTGGCTGCCAAATGACAACAGCCTCCCTCACCAAGCCCCCCACTTATACCCAGTATCCCTCACTGCCCCTCCTTTACCTCCTATAATTACTGTACTCTATAAGTCGGGTTTAAGAGCAGCCACTCTAAATCAGCCTTGAATCATTGCATGTTACTCTGGACGATGTATCCTTGTCTGAGCTCTGGCAGAGATAGTGGAGAAAAGGGCACGGTTGTCCTGGCATATCCTATAATGGACTTAGTAGTTAAAAGCCATGGAAATAATAAGCAGATCTAAGTGAGCGAAAAGTGCTCATTTTGTTTTGTGGGAAGTTGAGATCACAGACAGTTAGGGGGTTAGAGTTGACAGACAACAGCAATACTCTTTTCACACTCCTTGACACATAATGGGAGCGATTTTTCTCTCTACATCTCTCCCTAGTGGCCCTGATTTTCTCATTACATTGATGTAGGGGGTATAAGGGAGGGAGGGGGAAGTGTAAAAGGAAGAAGAGACTAATAGTGTGAAATGTAGTGCTTCAAATTCACTCTCATTTAGTCTGAAAACAGTATAGCCCACTTATGCCCCTTCCACACCAACGCGTTTTCAGCTCCGGCTCGGAGCTGGAGCCTGAAAAGTGCCGGTTTTTCCTGTTCCGGCAGCATCGCCGCCTCTTACGGAGCGTCCACACTACAGCTTCAAAAAAAGCTTGGAGCTGGGCGTGTCTGAAGCTTGGGGATTTTATTCAAGCAACGCGACCAACAACCAATCACATGAATCTCCTGCCCCCGACATACAAAGCAAAAACCCCCGGGGATTTTATGGGAGCAATATATATATAAACTCCCCAAACAGGCGAAAACCTACCAGTTTCACACACTGTCTCTGCCACCTCCCTCCATGCCTGGTTCCTCCGGTTTGTATCCCGTTAATAGTTCTGGTCGTAAAGAACCGGGTGATTTGCTACCGTAATTTCTCGTTTGGAATATGAGGAAATGAACTGCGGTCAGATTTGCATAAACGTGTTTGATTGGCTGACGCTTCCAGCTCAGCTTCAAAAGTTGAACATTGCTCAACTTTTGAATCCTGGAAATCCTGGAAATCTTCGCTTCGCTCCCCCACAATGCAGTTCGGCAAAAAGCGAGGCAAAGGGACGTCATCCCCATTCAAAGTCAATGGGCAGAGAAGCGTTGGAAGCGGTGGAAGATTCGTCTAAAGCTGCTGTGTGGACGTACCGTTACGGCCCGTCCACACTACAGCGTCGACAGCGTTGACAGCTTCGACAGCTTCAATCTGCCCATTCACTTTGAATGGGGTGACGTCACGTTGCCTCGCTTTTTCGCCGAACTGAATTGTGGGTAGCATAGCGGTCCGTATTGTTCAACTTCTGACGCCAGAGACGCCGGGAGTAGCCAGCGCCAGCCAATCAAATCCCGTTTCGGAAAATCTGACAGCTCAAGCCGTAGCCAATCAAACCGCGTCTAAGCTGGGAGAGATATCCCGTCGTTCATTTCTATATTTAAAAAAAAGATGGAGGAGAAACTAATTATCGCTGTAGCAAATCACCAGGTTTTGTATGACCAGACCCTCTTCACCTACCGGGATACAAACCGGAGGAACCAGGCATGGAGGGAGGTGGCAGAGACAGTGGGTGAAACTGGTAGGTTTTCGCCTGTTTGGGGAGTTTATATATATATTGCTCCCATAAAATCCCCGGTTAGCTCACACTGCAGCGGCCGCTCTAACGGAGGGGCCGCTGCAGTGTGAGCTAACCGGGAGCTAACGGGAGAATAAACTCCCGTGGAAGAGCAGCCAACACTGCAGCGGTCAGTAAATGCCGCAGAAACACATTAAAGGTCAAATGCAAAGCTTCCAAATATGCTACATTTTTATAGAAATGTTATTTTTAAGACTGCCTGTATTTTTTATTTAATTTAAATCGAGATAATACACCCGAAAAAAAGCTTTTTATTGATACAAAACTCGACCCAAAGCCGTCTGAATTTCTGAGATGGGTCTGGCTGCAGACCGCAGCAAGGAGGCGGATCCCATAGGGGCGGATCCCATAGGGGCGGATCGTATAGGGGCGGATCCTATAGGGGTGTTTCCTAACTTTTTTTATCCAATAGAATAATGACACTCAGCAGAAATACATACTGTAGGTGGCAGTAATGCAACTTAAGGGATTCCAGCTGCTTTTATAAATCCTCGCAGTAGAAGTAATTCGTTCTAGTGATGGGAATTCCGGCTCTTCTTGGTGAGCCGGATCATTTGGCTCGGCTCACCAAGAAGAGCCGGCTCTTTCGGCTCCCAAAGGGCTCTTCAGTTTACCACATATTATACCTTTTAATTAAATCAAATGTAGCCCTGTTTTGACTAATGATTTATATGTGTACACATATATCACTTAAATTATTCAATACATCCTTTGTACTGAAGTATTCAAAAGTAAAAATTACATGTTTAATATAAGTTATTTGCTGTGGCCAATTGTTTTCATTGCATTTACAGACCCGTGTAACTCTCTGATACCACCCAATGAATGCATTGACTTGCTTGTAGAACCACGCTACACAAAACAGATAGCAACACCTATAAAAACTATTTAAAAAAAGGGGCTACTGTATCAACCTATATAAAGTATATAAATATAGTTTTTCTCCCTGCAGGGGAGGGGAGCGTGCTTTGAGATCAGCTGCTAGGCTGCAGCGGGGAGAAGAGGGGGACAAAAAGAGATCTTCTCCGTCCTCCGTGTTTTTTTCTTATAGAAGTAAGAAGAGAAGTAATGGGGCAGAAACCCTCCTTTTTACGCAGCGGTCCAGACATAGACATCAAACGGCGACACATATTCAGTTGCCAGTTACTTTTGGCATTAGGGCAGGGATATCTTTCAAGGTTTGACATAATGAATTGTGCTACTTTTAAAGCAAGCACCGATGTTTTCAAATCTGTAATCAAAAAGCTCCTCAAAAACACTATAGAAGCAGTTCCTGCCGTTGTTACGTTAGTTCAAACAGTAACAACGGACTACTTTTCTTAGCGGATGCATGTCAATTTAAATCAATACATAAAACTATTTTCTAAATCCATAAAAGCATTTCAATTATTATTGGGAGTCATGTCGTTACTTTGTTGAGAATGTGGCCATGTGTAATAAGCGGGATAATGTCCACATTGCACATTGCATAATGTGCCTTCATGCCGATCTAGATCCCTCCGCAAAAACAAAACAGAAAACGGCTCGTTCGCGGGCGAGAGCCGGCTCCCGTCGTTCACTTAAAATATGTGTGTACCTCCACCATTAAACTGTCATATTCTGCACATGTATTATTCTATCTAACATCTTATAAGATGTATATAAATATGTATAATATCGGTTAAAATAAGTGCTTCAACATAGTTAACATTGCAGGAAAGTTGATTGTCAAGTTCCAAAACAAACCATGCAATATATTAGACGTTAAAGGAATGGTATGCTCATGACACTCATTTTTTAAAAATTATCATCCGATAAAACAGACCAGTCTCTGCCAGTCTCTCTCTTTTTTTTTTTAATCCGATGACATTATCAGTGATTTTAAACTGATTATATACCGAAATAACATCAACACTGTGGGCGCCGCCATTTCCTGGACGTGACGTAATCCATGCGTTTGGTTTTCGAAGACACGTTGATCTCCATGTTATTTACTGTAGTTTCTCTATTCAAATATGCCTCACTGTATCGCGAAATATTGCCATAATTCGGATAGGAACAATCCACGGAATGCTCGGTTCCATCTGTTGCCAAAAGGTAAGCATAAGAAGTACATTCGGAGGCAGTGGCTAGCGAAATGTGGCCGGCCCGAACCGAGAGATTTACAGGCTCATGTATGCAGCGAACATTTCACATTTCCGGACGACCACTCTGAGAGTATGATCAAACATAACATGGGATTTAAAGAACAACCATTACGCAATGGAGATGCAGTACCATCGGTCTTTCTGGTGTCATCACCGACCAGGACACCAGTTCGGCCAGTTGAGAAATCGCCCTCTGCAAGTGTGAAGCGACGGAGGAGCAGAAGTAGTGCTCGGAGTAAGAATAAGGTATGTTATAGCGCATTTCCATTGCAGCGGCTAGCCCCGTTTTAACGTCCTTTAGCGTCCAGGCCAGGACAGTTTTTGGTGGCCTTTCCATATAGCGTAGTACCGGCTAGTGTGTATTTTACCCCAGTTTTTTCCGGCCCCATAAAATCGTGATTCTATGGCCAGGGACAACGAAGCTGAGTATGCTAAACTAGAGAGAGAATCGCTAGCAAGGGTGGTACTACATGCATACATATAGTATCTTATATCATCTTCCCATTATACACACATGCATTTCCAAACATTTGGACTACCTATGTTGCAAATGTATTATCTTTTCAATTTACACACGGCATCTATTGCACGTCTGTCCATCCTGGGAGAGGGATCCCTCCTCTGTTGCTCTCCCTGAGGTTTCTCCCATGTTCCCTTTAAACTGTGGGTTTTCTTCGGAAGTTTTTCCTTGTACGATGTGAGGGTCTTAGGACAGAGGGTGTCGTATTGTCATACTGATATGTATGGCTGAATTCCCCCATCCAATCTCTTCACATTGGTCAAAACTTGTTCCTCTGCTGACGAGTCCGAACTGAAATACTCCACCATATTTCCGTGTGTTGACAAAGTGAACGCATGGATGACGTCACGACCATCACGTGACTACTGAAAATGGCAAACATGGCGGCGGCCAGACGGAATATACAGGTCTTGATAAAAAACAGCTATAAAATCATTATTTACCGGGGAATATCGCTGATTTCTTCAGGGTATGGTTTAAACATAACGTTTCACTAAATACTGAAGTTTTGATTAATTATCTAATGAGTGGACCATTCCTTTAAGTACTTTGTCAGGCTTAATATGTATCTGTAGATAGATACCCCCAAAGCTTTTTTCTTATTTAAAAGAAGACCTTAGCCTAAAGTATTCTTTAATGTTTAAATAAAGCCTTATTAGTTTGTCTGTTTTGCACATCCTCCTATCAGGCACTAAACTGTTTTATTGTAGATATTATTTACAGTATCTTCTTGATATTTTCTATTCTATATTTATATCATTGACCTTCTACTTTCCTACTATGTTGTATGTACTCTTAATATTTAAATGTTTTCATCAAATATAACGCATTCAAAAGTGCTTTACAAAAATGAAAGACATTAAGAAAAAGGCATTTTCAACAGTCATTAAAAAGCAACATAATCTACCTGCATTGCAATTACTCCAAACGTGTAATAACGTGCTTTAACCAGTAGGAGGTGCGGGTTAAAAAACTGTCAAGTTTACAGTGTTAACAAAATAAAATATACTGCTGTTTTTGGTTTAGTTTACGACGGATATATTTTTTTATTGTTTTAATATTTGTAACACAAAAGCGATGGAAAAACCCCACAGCAACACAGAAAATATGGTCTTAACATGACCCAGCGGTATAGTAGTTAATAAAAAACAATAATATCAAAACAGATTATTAAATTTATTGTGAAATTAAAACAGAACGGTAAAAGAATAGTTTCCGGTCTATTCTGAGGCCCGATCTCTGTAGATAAATAAAGAATGTAGTGGACATTTTTATTATATCCTTATATGCTTAAACCAAATGCTTCTCATTTCCTGAGATGTGCTGTTTTCTTCTATCTACTCTACTTTGGGTTTATGCCCAAGCGCTTCAAGGCCACAGAGCTGATTTGGCTACTGGGTTGAGACTCACACAAAGTCACACAAGAACTTCCCTACTCTGGGAACCGTTATGCTATCTACAGCTCAAGGACAGATGTCTAATAACAATGTGACCGTGTGAAGACAGATTTCTAACCTTCCCACTCTTTCTTGTATATAAGCTTTGCTACCATATTGTATGGCGCACACTCACGCAGACTATTCTATGCTCTGTGAGACCTGTGTCTATTTTTATTGTATCTTATGTATTTGAAGCTTCAAATAAATAACCAGAAAGACAACTCTGTCTGATTCACCATTTATTTGTTTTGATCACTTTGACTTGTACTCTTCACAGTGTTGGGTCTTAGATTTCCATAACAAGAACTACGATAGATGTGTAATATTTAATGCAGCCAAACCATTTATTACAATGCATTCATATGATGACTTTCAAAGAGTAAAGCAAGCACTGCTGAATAAAGTATGATTTTATCTTTTACGAAACGTTTTTTTTCAAATGGAATGCAGTTGGAGGTCAACCAATCACAGAGCTTGAGGACTGATCACGGGGTTTGTAAAGCTAAGCACATGGTGTAGTCCCAAACGATAGCTGAGGATTCTGGGTAGTGTAGTGTCTTCTGCCATCCAAAAACTCCAAAAAAATATTCGTTTCTCCGAATCGAAGGGGGAAAATACAAAAGCATCGTACACAATTTAAACCAATCAATGTTGTGTAATTAACAAGGATAATTTGGTGTTTTTGAGTTGATGAGTAGTTCAGATATCACTGTAAAATCAATCGACAGTAAGGAGAATACTTACTTCCGGGTGTAAAATTCTCCATTATCCAATGGACGCTCGTATTACAATAGAGGGGACATGATCATTATCTTTTAAATAACGTTAACTAAAGGGAACAATCTATTTGACACAGCTGAAGCTCTGGCCTTCCTTAAAAACTAACTAATTTAATAAAAATCACAGTTGCATTACACACAATGCACTGTTTTTTGAGAACAACAATTCGTAACCAATGCAATTTTTACATTCTGACGAAAAATACAAATTATTATGAATACAAATAAAATAAAAGAAGCCTCCCGTGAGTTACTACAAGCTATAAAGTAGATTTAAAAAACGTTTTATAGAATAAAAGCTCACTGCGGGACGTTGTAGAAATGCATGTGTGCACCACGACAAAAGAGCCTCATTCACTTTACATTGGGGTTTTTTGCGTGGTGCCGACACGTACATGTAGCAGAATGCGTGACTCCACCACGCAATGCGGTGTTAAGGAGTCGTGGTGGAGTCACGCATTCTGGTGAGATCAGGTTGCATTGAAAATAATACTTTGAAAATCATGTATCTGAATGTTTTTGCTCCGAATTTACCTATGTGAAATATAAATGTAAAAATTCAAGTGAAAAAAATGTCAATGTTCAAATTCAGATCCCAAAAATTCAAGTGAAAAAAATTCGACGTCAAAAAAATCGGTGTATACAATTCGATGTCCAAAATTGCGATGCAGCGTCATCCGGGCTACTCAGACAGGATAAGCAATCGAGCCCTAATGCAATCAAACCGACTTCTGGCCTATCAGAGCACGGCTTTGTCAGTCATGTGACTTTATTTTACAAGCAGTGAGGGCTTGACAGCATTTGTATCTTACATTAGCTAGCTAAAGGAGTGAAGTAGCCTTGTGCCTTGCTGTTAGCAAGCTCCGTAGTTATCATTAATTGAAGTGAATCACAGCGTTACCGTGTCCTTTTGTGTGTGTGTGGGGGGGTGTGACGGTTTGCAAAGTAACGTAACGATCACTTCGGTTAGATAAGTCAAGTAGACCATGCTACACTATACAAATACTCTCTTACAAAAGCCCTGCATTTAAACATGTTAATGTTACTTTAGTAAAAGTATGCTAGTATGATTAGGAAAGTGTTGTTAAAGTATTTAAAGTAGACACAAGTTATACTATTATATTATTTGATTTATTGTTATTACCGATGCACGAGTTGACTTAACTGTTGCAGTTGGAGCTCATTTTGAACAATGAGCTAACTAATTATTACTTTCATAATGGTTTAATTTGCTGACTATTTTCTACATTAAAGGTGGGGTAGGTAAGTTTGAGAAACCGGCTCGAGATCGCTAGAATTTGAAAATACACAACCGGAGAAAATCTGCCACTTCCTTATAGAGCCCCTCCTCCAACACACACAAACGCGCACATGACCAATGAGGGCACGAGACAAGTTTGTGCCCCGATGGAAGGCTGACAGGCAGGTAGGTCATCCAATCCGTTTAGCCGGGCTGGCTAAACGGATTGGATGTACTTTTTACAGTATTACGGCTTCTACAGATGAATTTTTTTTATGGATTTTTTGTCAAAGCACTTAAGATATTCATTGCTATCGGGATGTTAAGAGCATTCCATGGAATATAACAAAAAGTGTATCTCGAGCCAGTTTCTGAAACTTACCTACCCCACCTTTAATAGATGAAGGTCTGGTTTGTTCAAACTCTCAAAATAGTAGGACATGCTGTCATAATTACCCAGAGTCCGAAGTGACACCTTTACAATGTTAAAGCTGTTAGATAAATGTAGTGAGGTAAAAACTAAAGTGTTCAAGATAGTGTAGTGGAAAAGAGATAATGTTTTTTTTTAAAATGTTACTAAAACAAAATCTCTTGTTTTGGAATGACAGTAATGATTCAAGAAATAGTAAATAAATACACACATCAATCTGTGTGCATTTGTTGTGGATGGAACACAACAAATGGTGCTCTTACCTGTGATGCCTCCTCCAAACATTATAACCAGACTGTATCATTCAAACTATAAGTAACAGTTCTAGCTACTTGACTTTAGACAAATAATTCAAAAGACAAAAACACAATTTATTGAAAGACCAATCTTTATTTTACAGTGCCTCTCCTTTTGTTTGTATTATTAAACCCTTTGAATCTAAAAAACGGAGCAACTCAACAGTTAACTTTATATTTCTTATTGTCCAAGCATCTATTACACTATTTGTTCCCCTCTCATATTCACAGGATGGATGATTAGAGACTTTGGGGGAAACCTCAGCTTTATGAACGTCCTGTCTGTTGGTTTGGCCGGAGAGGACTGAGGGTCTTTCCCAAAAAATGGTGATGGTTCATGCTTGATAACTTTTAGTTCACATTTCAATAAATTATATTTGCACTCCTTTTGTCCGTTATTCTTAATGAAAATGTTAAGTTACACATTCACATCTGACTGAAGATTGGCACCATGTATTTATGACGTTGCAAACTCTGCGGTACAAGGCACAAGTATTGTGATGCTCATAAAGTGAGGCAAATGCATTTGATCAGCTGACTTTTTTTTTTTGCGAAACTTTATAGGCCTGACAATAATCACACTGTCTCTGAGGTGCAATGTAAAACACAAAACAACACAAATGAAGTTCCTGTTAGACTACAAAACTAGTCAGTGTGCAGGTCTTTGTGTTACAATATAAGTGTCTCTTAGTGAATGTCCTGTACTGCTCTTATATCTCATCACATCAGCTTCTCCTTTCCCTCTTGGATGTTCTTCTAGACCCTCAGAGAAAGAGAAAATGGTGAAGCAGTCCTGTCTCTCAGGCGTGTCCTTTCCTAACAGAAATATCAAAAAACATATTATTGCAGAGCAAGTGTGTTATTTAAGAAAGAGGTGTGTTTGTTTGTTCAGGGGCTATAAATATAATGATTTTTTTTTAAAAATCCAACAGTGTACTACAAAGATAATCAGGTTATGAATAAACCATTCTAAATTCATCAACATTGAAATAAATGTATTATTAAAATAATATTTAACTGTTATAAAAACGTAGTGCAACTGTAGAAGCTTGCTATGTTCGGTTGTCTCACTGAAATAATCACTTTTAACATGTTTTTTTACAGTCAGTATGCAGAGACAAAGGGTCGCAGCTCTCACTATGTTCAATCATATTTGCCTTAAATACATTGAAATGTGAAAGTTGAACAAAAAAGTGATGTTGCTTGGTAAAATGTAAATGTAACCTTTTTCTAAGAAAGTACACTCAACATAACTGATGTGTAGCTGATCTAGTATTCAGTCATGTGCACGGCATGTTAGAGTCCAGATCTGTCTCTCCTCCTCTGGTCCAGCCTGTCTGGATCACCTTAAGGACACTTTGAACAAACAGATGTAAAGTTACATGCGTGGCTTAGAGACTTCTTTACATGCAAACAACTTTTTATCTTCTTTTAAAAACAGGTCATCATCTTATTGTTCTACTTAAGAAATTGCTGGATATCACAGTCCTCATACTGTATCAGTTTGATTGAGTATTATTGTGTAGGTCCTTTTTATTTTACTGTTACTTTGGATGAGGTTTTCATGAGTCAGTCAAATTAATTTGTTTTCAAATGCTTTATTCATATGTATCACTCACGTAAGAAGACACAAACCTATTTAACAAATGCAATGCAATGGATAAGCTTCATTTAGACTAAAGTCACAGATAACGTCATACTGTATCTAATATTTAAACAAATCATTTCCTTGTCACTAAAGCATTGACTACGCTATTCATCGTCCTTAAGTTACATGTTCTGTTCTACAGCCACGATAAGGCTGTTTCTCAAGTGTGAGGATAATACAATTAAAAGAGGCATTGGTAATAATATTAAAAACAACAATGTTTGGGTCGTTCGGTTAGCTGCAATAAATAACTCCAGTTCAACAAACCATATTACAATATCTAAGGGAGAGTTATTATCTTGAAATGTGACGTTCATATTTGAAAGATACACACATTATATTACGACGCTGAAGTTGGCTTCCGATTCAAAGCATCCGATTCGGCAGTTAAGGGGAAAGTTAAGGGACATTTAATTTACAGCGCTGAGCGAACAATCCTCCGTGTTTGAACCTCTTAAATCGCTGCATAGCAGATTTATTTGGACTGGATTATCCTAGAGAGTCTAAAGATTCTTTATAACACAGTTTGAGATTTGTGAAACCTTTAATATATTTGTGAAAATTAAAAAAGGGAGATTTCAGTGCTTTTTTCGCATCTTCACCACATTAGACCAGGTCCTGATCTAAAACCACTAGACCTACACTCATCAAATCTGGACTGGATTATCCCAGAAGGTCTAAAGATTCTTTATAACACAGTTTCAGATTTGTGAAACCTTAATTCTATTTGTGAAAATACAAACAAGGGAGATTTCAGTGCTTTTTTTACATGTAGACCACATTAGACCAGGTCCTGATCTAAAACCACTAGACCTATCAAATCTGGACTGGATTATCCCAGAGGGTCTAAAGATTCTTTATAACACAGTTTAAGATTTGTGAAACCTTAATTCTATTTCTGAAAATACAAACAAGGGCGATTTCAGTGCTTTTTTTTTTTAATCTAGACCACATTAGACCAGGTCCTGATCTAAAACCACTTTTCCTAGACTCATCAAATCTGGACTGGATTATCCCAGAGAGTCTAAGGATTCTTTATAACACAGTTTCAGATTTGTGAAATCTTTATTCTATTTGTGAAAATACAGGTGGAAGGCTGAGGTTGCTGCAGCAGGCCAGGATCAGGATCAGAAAGTGAACCTCCCAGCTGGGCAAGCCTTTATGCCAGGGGTCTCAAACTCAAGGCCCGGGGGCCAAATCCGGCCCGCGACTTCATTTTATGAGGCCCCGCAAGAGCTTGCAAAGAATATAATAAGTTTATTATACCGGTTACATGCCACTTTACAGAAGCAGGTTGCCCATAAACTACATGTCCCACAATGCATCTCGTTTTGTGACATGCCACTGAAGAGACTTGCAATTATTTGCCCTGGACTTCTGCTTTCAGACGTAGTTAATTACTAAGTTATTATACTATCCGATAATAATCCAATTCAGAGGCAATAATGTAATATAATACATTATTTTATATTTATATTATATATTTATATCGTTACAACCGGCCCTTTGAGTGCAACCTTTATGCGAATGTGGCCCGTGATGAAATTGAGTTTGACACCCCTGCTTTATGCCTTCTTGAGGCTCCGCCTCTAGATGGGCGGGCACAAATAAGCCTAGTAGGCTTGTTTGAGACAAGCAAGACCTGCGCAGACTTGCGCAGTTGCGATCAACGTCTTGCTAGTGCGTTGCATGATGGTTAGTCATTTTGTCCGACTTGCTCTGGAGGCTCGCCCACATGAGACTTTGAAATCTCGCGGTACAAAGACGCCCGCAGCCTTGAGAGCGAGGCGAGGCGAGTTGGCGCAGTTGCTCTCCACGAGCTGCGGAAGCGAAATGCTTGATGGGAAACGGCTCGCTGGTATCTCGAGCTGAGCGCTCATTGGTGGTTTTTACCACGTGCTGCTGATTAAACTCTCCAATTGGCTGGCAAAAGTTTGTTGTTGTTTTGTGTCAGTTTTACGTCGCCACATCCATTCCCATTTTTCATCATTGTTCCACAATGTTTATCATCATGACATTAATATCTATATATTTTATACTATACTGCTTACCGTTTTCATACTTTATATATCTTAGCATATGCATACACACTGTTCATACTGCTCACAGGCTGATATCTAGTGTATTCATACCCCACTGTTTATTCATCATTCAATTCATTCTATATGTTATTCTGTAGATTGTGTACATTACTTTCCACTTCACTGCTTGTTGCACCTGGTTAGAAGCTAAACTGCATTTCGTTGTCTCAGTACCTGCAATATGTGCAATAGCAATAAAGTTTCTCTTTAAGTTAAACCAAATCATTAAAATGAAATCTATTGTAATGTAATGATTTGGTTTAACCTTATTTATTGAATACATCATTTAAAATGGCAAGATTAAATCAAATTACATCCATGTTGTACACATCATAAAGCTTAAAGTGGCAGCTAAAGAATTAACACAGCAGCAGGTCTGTTCAATTCATGCTCATTAAGCTTCATGTGTGCGGATCTGAAGGGACTGATCATTTGTAGCCTGTCCACTATCAGTTTTGCAAACGCCAACGCAATTTCCGCCATTGCAAACCCAGCCAGTCAAGCCGACTCCGAGTCCGAGCTGTCCGATTTAAGACGAGCTTTTTGACACCTCCCCCGGCTGCGATCGGCTACTCTCATCTACTTTCGAGGCGAGCCGCAATGTGTCTCAAACAAGCCTACTCCCAGTACCTGCCAGAGGACAGCAAGGCAGGGAGCACAGACAGGCAGAAGGGGGGAGGGGTCGTCACAACATGTTCTTTTGTTTTGTTTTATTGTTCTGTCTTTTTATTTATTTATGTATTCCAGTAATGTATGTTGCATGTTTTAATTTTATTGTATTTACTTGTTTAAATGAAATTTGTTTTAGGTTCACTTATAAAATCTGTCCAGGGACAACAGATGAAAAATAGCCTCTTGGCTAACTCTGGCACATTTACAGGAATGTTAATTAATGTGCACTGTCCCTGTTAAACAAATGAATAAATAAATAAAAATAAGTGTATGCTCCTCATTTAGGTGATAATTCTTTATCTACAAAGTTTTCGTATCTTAAATACTGTTTCATAGCAAACAAAAAAATGAAAGAGATGTTCAAGGAATTCAGGTTCATGAGATAAAGAAAAAGGCTAACCTTCAGTCTTTCATCCACTTTGAATAGCTTCTGCTGCTTTGTCCTAAAGCAAAAATATGAATAGCAATTATTTTTCTAAGAGAGAAGACAGGATTACAATGAACCAACTTTCTCATACCATTGTTACCAAAGTGTTATTTTCTAATCTTGTAATGTTTTTCACATTCCAAGCAATCCTAGTACTCAAGATGACATACTGTAATTAGGTAAACTTGAACAATGCTAGTTATAGACTATATTTAGTTTCCTGTTGAAATGTTTTGCCTGCAACTGTAAATACATTACTGTAAGTTTATATAAGTATACCTAGTACTTATCTGTTGAATTTTTATTTGCAACAAAAAATTATAATACATTTGAGAAGTATTCTTCCTTAATTAGCTGTCCATACTTACCCGATTTGATGAGTGTAGGTCTAGTGGTTTCAGATCAGGACCTGGACTAATGTGGTCTACATGTAAAAAAAGCACTGAAATCTCCCTTGTTTGTATTTTCACAAATAGAATAAAGGTTTCACAAATCTGAAACTGTGTTATAAAGAATCTTTAGATTCTCTGGGATAATCCAGTCCAGATTTGATGAGTCTAGGTATGGTGGTTTTAGATCAGGACCTGGTCTAATGTGGTCAGGATGCGAAAAAAGCACTGAAATCTCCGTTGTTTGTATTTTCACAAATAGAATAAAGGTTTCACCAATCTGAAACTGGGTTATAAAGAATATTCAGACTCTCTGGGATAATCCAGTCCAGATTTGATGAGTGTAGGTCTAGTGGTTTCAGATCAGGACCTGGTCTAATGTGGTCTACATGTAAAAAAAAAAGCACTGAAATCTCCCTTGTTTGTATTTTCATAAATAGAATAAAGGTTTCACAAATCTGAAACTGTTTTATAAAGAATCTTTAGCCTCCGTGGGATAATCCAGTCCAGATTTGATGAGTCTAGGTATAGTGGTTTCAGATCAGGACCTGGTCTAATGTGGTCTACATGTAAAAAAGCACTGAAATCTCCCTTGTTTGTATTTTCACAAATAGAATTAAGGTTTCACAAATCTGAAACTGTGTTATAAAGAATCTTTAGACCCTCTGGGATAATCCAGTCCAGATTTGATGAGTGTAGGTCTAGTGGTTTTAGATCAGGACCTGGTCTAATTTGGTCTACATGTGAAAAAAGCACTGAAATCTCACTTTTTGTATTTTCCACAAATAGAATGAAGGTTTCACAAATCTGAAACTGTGTTATAAAGAATCTTTAGCCTCTCTATGATAATCCAGTCCAAATAAATCGGCTATGCAGCGATTTAAGAGGTTCAAACACGGAGGATTGTTCGCTCAGCACTGTAAATTTAATGTCCCTTAACTTTCCCCTTAACTGCCGAATCGGATGCTCTGAATCGGAAGCCAACTTCAGCGTCGTCATTTTATTGTGAGGTTGATTTAATATACACTAAGCCTCTCTTCAACAATACGTTGACGTTAGCTAGTCTATTTTATGCTATAGTAGAGCATAGCGAAATTAAATGAACCTTAACAATGCATACAGTAACCTAACTAGCAAATAGGGCTGCACGATTCTTGCTCAAATGTGAATCACGATTTTCCTCAATAAGAATTGAGATCATGATTCTCACACGATTCTCATCGTTTCAATGAAAATATTTATTGCACTCTTACTCTTAGACGTCACGTGAGTACAATGAATTTAAACAGACAACATTTGTCTCTCTTGTAACAAAAACATAACTTTGTCTTTAGTCTGTAGTTGCTGAATACTGAACAAACATTACTACATTCAAAATGTGGAACCTGGAGCCAACTATTGTGGCTTTAAACAGACACCATCAACATCAAAGTGCTGGACTTAAATCCAAGTCTCAGTTTCTTGTAGCAAAAACATAGAGTAACTAAAATGAATTTGACAGCCAACTACTGTGGCTTTAAACAAAGTGCTTGACTGAAACTCAAGTCTCTCTGGTAACAAAACATACAGTAACTAAAATAAAGATATTGCTGCTGCCTGAGTGCTGAACATAAAAAATAGACTTTTTTCAGCTTTATAATAACAAAATGTAAACTTTGCAGTAGCACCTGTCCACAGTGACAGGACACCCAACTACTGTACAACAACACCAACCTGTTTGTTACAGGGAGGAATGCACTTAAGTTACTCAAAATACCTCACCACAGTGCTGAATATAAAAACAAAACAGTCACAGCTTTAGAATAATAATATAAAAAAAAGCCTAGCTGGCTAGCACCCAGTTCAACTACTGCACTTAAAGGTTCTTGTACTGAAAAAAACATAAACTTAAACAAAGTGCTAGACTCCACTGAGTAGTAATGTCACTGAATCAAAAGGATTAACTTAAATACTGCAGTCAGTACTGAATATAAAAACGGATAAGAACATAAAGTTACAGCTTCAGAATAAATGTAAATAAAGCCTAGCTTTCGGCACAAGCACAACTTCCCTCTCACTCTCGCCAGAGTCGCCACCGGGATTTTCATCGGTGTTGTTGTCATTGTCCTCGACCTCCTCGTCACTCATTTCTGTGTCACTCATTTCTGTTTTTCCTGTACTACTAGTCGCTCTCTCGTCACTCTTTGCTAATCAGTGCTAATGCTAACACTTCTGTAAACATACTGCCGGCTCCTGCCCTCACGTGCTGCAGTCAGTGAGTGTTGCCAGGTATACTTATTATAAGCCACATTGGGCTTATCTTTCTGTAAAGTTGCTTGGTAGTAAGTAATAATGGTTGTTTTGCGGTTGTGAGCTTGTAGACCCGACATATATAGGTTTAAAGTGCTCATGTTCTTTTGCGCTTGTTTTCATAGACCTGGTTGCTTATTCCTTCCGCAAAAACTATAGGTTACTTATGTAACCCCAGGACTCAGAGTAACATGAAGTGAGATGTCTCACTATGGGATGCGCCTCATCGCGGAGCAAACAGAAGCATCAATCTCATTACGCCAATCCTGATTGGCCGGTGATTCTTGACGTCAACGTCAGGGGAAATCACCCCCTATAAGTAGCCTGCGCCACGACGCATGCGTCATTCAAAATAAGCACCTCTTCTCGCTTCACCATAGCAAGGAGGGCCGTCTGGTGAGACATCTCACTTCATGTTACTCTGAGTAATGGGGTTACGTAAGTAACCTATAGTTCTCATTCATAACACTCCGTTCGATGTCTCACTATGGGATATTGTAGCTCCCGTATTGCCAGACGAGCTTATCTCGAAGATCACCGATCAACCAGAATTTAACAGGTGGAGTCCCGACTCAACAAGGTGCCCAGCACTGCTCGGGCCACGCTTGGAGCGGAGACGTCCAGTCTGTAAAAGCGGACAAAAGTGAGTGGCGAAGACCAGCTTGCCGCTGCACAGATATCCTGGATGGAAACACCCTTGAACAAAGCCCAGGATGTAGCCAGGCCCCGAGTCGAGTGAGCCCGCAGACCCAAAGGTGCTTGCAGATTCTGACTCGTATAGGCCAAAGCAATCGCCTCCACGATCCAGTGGGATAGTCGTTGCTTAGTAACAGGCTTACCCTTGTGAGGTTTAGCCCAGGACACGAAGAGTTGGTCATTAAGACGAAGCTCTTTTGATCTGTCCATATATGTGTGCAAAGCCCGGACTGGACACAATAAATCCTGCTGCTGCTCCCCGGAGGAAACCAGCTGAGGAGGAAATGCCTCAATGTCAATCGGGATACACGAACCAACCACCTTTGGTGTAAAGGCAGGGTTGGGTTTCAACAACACTCTCGTTTGCCCTGGGGCGAACTGAATGCATGAGGGATGTACAGACAGTGCATGGATATCACTGACCCGTTTAGCGGATGCCAGGGCCAGTAACAGCACTGTCTTGAGTGACAGATGTTTCATGTCAGCTCCTTCCAGGGGTTCAAATGGGGTCATTTTGAGCCCATTTAAAACCACTGCCAGGTCCCATAAGGGCACCAGCGACCTGGAGACAGGGAGGAGCCTGCGCGCTCCCTTCATAAAACGGCAAACCAAAGGATGTTGGCTAGCCGTCTTACCCTCAAAGCCCACATGGCATGCAGCACTAGCAGCCAGGTACACCTTGATCGTGGAGAAAGCTCTGTGTTTATCGATCAAGTCCTGTAGGAATGATAAAATCACCCCGACAGGACATTGAAAAGAGATGTGTCCTTCTTGAAGGCACCACTCCTCAAACACCCTCCACTTACAGTCGTAAAGAGACCTGGTGGAGGAAGCTCTCGCACTCTGAATAATGTTTATCACCTTCTGAGGGAGTCCCACTGTATACAGATTGTACCACTCACGGGTCAGGCCCATAGTGCCCCGTGCTCTGGGCGTGGGTGAAGGATCGCCCTCCCCGCCTGAGACAATCTGTCCCTGCGTGGTGGGGGTTGCCACGGCTGCCCGCACAACAGCTGATATATCCCCGCCAGCCCGTATATTGCGGGCTAGGGTGGAAACATCAGAGTACGTGTGTGGCGTTGCTCTTTCACTCTGGCCGGAGTTAAGGGGAACAGAACCAGGGGTGGGAACGTGTACAGAGGACCCGGAGGTCAATCGTGTACGAGTGCGTCCCCGCCTAACGGTGCGTTTAAATCGTGCATTAAAGAGAACAGCTGTCATTGAGCATTTTCTCCCCTTGCGAACAGATTTAACGCGGCTCCGCCGTAACGCACCCACAGCGGACTCTCGATCCTTGGATGAGGAGTCCAGTCTGCATAGAGTGGTGCACCTCTGGACAGTAGTTCTGTCCCTAGGTGCATAACACCCGGTACTCGTGTCGTTCTCAGAGAGAGGAGACGTCTGCCGCTCCACGGGATCAGTTTGTGTGCCAGTGTGTGTGACTGGAGACAACGCAAACTCCCCTGGCGGTTCATCCACAATATCGTGTTGTCTATCCTCACGGGGACATGAAGTCCTCTGAGAGAAGGCAGGAAGCATTTTTGGGTGGGGAACACCGCTAAAAGCTCCGGGTAATTTACGCGTGCCCGCTGGAAGTCTCTGTTCTAGAGACCTCTCACCGGGCGACCTTCGTAAGTCCCCTGTCAGCCCGTCTGACCTGCGTCCGTGGTGACCACCTTCCGTGAAAGGACTGCACCCGTAGGCGCGTCCCGCACTGGAAAAGTCGGGTGTAGTGCCACTACGCATTTCATAATCACCAAAACTCTCCGTAAGCCGTGGCTTTCGGGGTTTAGTTTTATTATGAGGCCCATGTTGAGCGGGTGCTTTACGAGGACATTCTCCTCCGTAATCTGACCCCGCTCGGTGGGCTTTATAGATAAAACCCTTCTTTCTGGGAGAGAGAGAACTCTTCTCTCCAGAATGTGGGTTGACTCTCACTGGGTTTGTGAAAACAGATAAATTATAACTGTTTTGAGAAGCCCAGGCAGACATCGTGAGTATCTCCTGCTGTATGCTCCTTAGAGCCAGCTGGGATGTCACTCTTATGGCTCCGACCGGCACTGTGCATGTGCGTGACGGAGGTGCCTTTTCAGCTCCAGCCGGTACTGCGCATGTGTGTGCCGGTGGTGCCCTCACGGCTCCAGTCGGCACTGCGCCTGCGTGTGCCGGTGGTGCCCTTAAAGCCCTGGCCGGCACTGCGCATGTGTGTGGCGGTAGCTTCACGGACCCGTCAATAATCCGTCCTTTGAGAGATGCCGTAGCTGCTCTTGAAAGGGGAAGGATTGACGAGCCGTTCTTTACAGCTCTAGTCGGCACTGCGTACGCATGTGGCGGTAGTGCCCTTAAAGTTTATTATCCGCCTTTTGAGAGAGGCCGTAGCTGCTCTCAGAAGGGGATTTATGGTTAACGGACTGTTTATTGTCTTTCTTTTCATTTTTTTAGGCTGCGCCCTTGGCCGGAGCCTGGATGCGTCAGCGGAAAATGGTTTATTCAGACAATAACGATGTGACATGTGTCTTGTGCGGACTTGAGGATGACGTCGAGGCATCTCTCGAGGCGGCGGGGACACATTTAGAGCCGGGGAAGGAACCTACAGCTCCGTCACGGAGGGGAGAAGGAGGGGCTGTCAGGCCGCTCGCTTCTTCTTCCTCGCCTGCTGGCCGAAATTCTGGGTCGGCTGTGCCTGGGCTACAGCCGGAGCCGGAGATTTTCTAGACCAACTCGCCCTCGTCTCCTGCCTGGGCTGGGGACTCGGGGCGGGCTGCGCCCTCTGCTGTCCCGGTACTTTGAACCCAGCAGAGCGTGGTGCAGCGTGGGCGAAGGGCCGCCGTTGCAAAGGCCGCGGCTGGATCCTTCGAGGGAGACAAAGGTGGAGAGCCTCATCTTCCTTCTTTTTCGACTCGCACTTCCTTTGCATGGAAGCGAGAGCGGAGCCGAAAATCCCCTCGGGAACGATGGGCATGTCAAGCACATCTTCCTTTTCCCGGTCTGGGAGGTTGGTGAGGTTGAGCCATCTAGCTCTTTCCTGCACCACCATGATCCCCATTACCTTGCCCGTGGCCTGGACGGCGCAGCGTTGGACACGGAGACAAATGTCTGTGACCGCGGCTATCTCGTCCAGAGTGGCCGGTCCAGGATTGCTCGACATATCCTCACAGAGCTCCGCTTGGTATGCGGTTAGCATCGAGGAAACGTTCAGAGCCCTGGCGGACAACGCTGCGGCTCTGTAGGCCCGTTCCGTCATGGTAGACTGGAATCGGTCCGTTTTTGCTGGCAGCGTGGGGTTCCTGCTTGGCGGCTGGCCCATCCTCGGTAGGAGGTGGGCTGCCACCAGCGGTTCCATAGGTGGTATGTGGAGCAGGCCGAGCCTCTCCATACCATCACAGTCAAGGGAGGAGGCACCCTGGATTGGGGCCTTGTTGCTAAAGGGCCGGTCTCTCCACGAGACCGACACCTCATCCAACATCTCCGGGAAGACCGGGAGGAGTGGCCTCTTTGCCCTCGTTGTTTGGGAAAAAAGTTTTCCCTCGTAACGGGACCTGGAGGTCTCCTTGGCCACTTCGGGCCATGGGATGTCTAGTTTGGCCGCAGCGCGCTGACACACGGCTTGTAGGTCCATACTGAGACAGGGCGAAGCTGGTGTGCTGTCGCCCGGGGGAGCAGCCATCGCTCCCGGCTTTGCAGCCTGAGTCGATGACATGAAGATGTCGTCTTCCTGCTCATCCGAGTCAGACAGGAGGAACTCAGAGGTGTACTCTTCGTCCTCCATGCAGTCTAACTCCAGGACATCTTCCGCGGGTGAAACCGTGGTGAGGTCCAGTCGGGAGCCCCAGCTTGGTATAGCGTGGGGCCCCGTTCCCGCGTTTCTTGCCGCCACCGGATCTCGGCCTGATATGGCGCGGGATTCCGGTTCTACGGGTGCCGCTGTGCCCCAGACCACAGTGAGGGGCTCCATCTCTGCGGCAGACGTCCCCGTGTCTTGATTGCCGGTCGGCGGATCAGTGGACATGAGGGGGTCCCGTCACGACGGTGGAGGCTCTTCACGGTGAGGCGGGCACAATGTCCGCACGAGCCGGGGTTGTCGATGGCCTCCTGGGCGTGTTCCAGCCCGAGGCAGGACGAACAGATCTGGTGTGAGTCTGTGCCTGACACTTTCAACCCGCAACCGCAGCGCCGAGCCTCCGAGATCCTGACTCCTCTGGTCTGAGGGGGAGAGGCATCCATCTCGTTCGCCGTGAGGCGTGGAGAGGGTCCGCTCATGACAGGTACGTTCGAGAACAATTTTTTTACCGATCTGTCTTTAATCCGGGGGAAAAAAGGACAGCGTGGGTCTTTTTCTCTCAAGGATATTACCTGGTATGGTAATATTCCTGTAATCCTTTTCTCCTCCGTGGAAGAGAGAAGAAAAAAAGTGTCCTTGCTACCGTGGTGTCGGTAGTGAGGGAAAAAACACAAGTTAGCAACTGGTGTGTTGCTAACTTGAAGTCAAAACCTTACCTTACTCCAGAGGAAGAACGGCGAGGTTGACTATAATATTCTTCTGTGAGAGAATCGGGTAGCCGGCTAACGCCCGTCGACCGAAAATTAGTTGGGTTCAGTCTGTGGACTGTTAAGCTAGCCCGGCTACCGTTCGAGATGTGCTCTGAAGCGAGAAGAGGTGTTTGAATGACGCATGCGTCGTGGCGCAGGCTACTTATAGGGGGTGATTTCCCCTGACGTTGACGTCAAGAATCACCGGCCAATCAGGATTGGCGTAATGAGATTGATGCTTCTGTTTGCTCCGCGATGAGGCGCATCCCATAGTGAGACATCGAACGGAGTGTTATGAATGAGAACTGGCAACACTAGTGGCTGCAGCAATAGAGTCTGGCTGCAGACTGCAGCAAGGAGGCGGATCGTATAGGGGCGGATCCTATAGGGGCGTTTCCTATAGTGAACGACGGGAGCCGGCTCTCGTCCGCGAACGAGCCGTTTTTTGTTTTGTTTTTGCGGAGGGATCTAGATCGGCATGAAGGCACCTTATGCAATGTGCAATGTGGACATTATCCCGCTTATTACACATGGCCACATTCTCAACAAAGTAACGCCATGACTCCCAATAATAATTGAAATGCTTTTATGGATTTAGAAAAAGATTTTATTGATTTAAAAAATAGTTTTATGTATTGATTTAAATTGACATGCATCCGCTAAGAAAAGTAGTCCGTTGTTACTGTTTGAACTAACGTAACAACGGCAGGAACTGCTTCTATAGTGTTTTTGAGGAGCTTTTTGATTACAGATTTGAAAACATCGTTGCTTGCTTTAAAAGTAGCACAATTCATTATGTCAAACCTTGAAAGATATCCCTTCCCTAATGCCAAAAGTAACTGGCAACTGAATATGTGTCGCCGTAGCTATGATGTCTATGTCTGGACCGCTGCGTAAAAAGGAGGGTTTCTGCCCCGTTACTTCTCTTCTTACTTCTATAAGAATAAAACACGGAGGACGGAGATCTCTTTTTGTCCCCCTCTTCTCCCCGCTGCAGCCTAGCAGCTGATCTCAAAGCACGCTTCCCTCTCCTGCAGGGAGAAAAATTATATTTATATACTTTATATAGGTTGATACAGTAGCCCCTTTTTTAAAATAGTTTTTATAGGTGTTGCTATCTGTTTTGTGTAGCGTGGTTCTACAAGCAAGTCAATGCATTCATTGGGTGGTATCAGAGTTACACGGGTCTGTAAATGCAATGAAAACAATTGGCCACAGCAAATAATTTATATTAAACATGTAATTTTTACTTTTGAATACTTTAGTACAAAGGATGTCTTGAATAATTTAAGTGATATATGTGTACACATATAAATCATTAGTCAAAACAGGGCTACATTTGATTTAATTAAAAGGTATAATATGTGGTAAACTGAAGAGCCCTTTGGGAGCCCAAAGAGCCGGCTCTTCTTCGTGAGCCAAATGATCCGGCTCACCAAGAAGAGCCGGAATTCCCATCACTAGAACGAATGACTTCTTCTGCGAGGATTTATAAAAGCAGCTGGAATCCCTTAAGTTGCTATTGGATAAAAAAAGTTAGGAAACGCCCCTATACGATCCGCGCCTATACGATCCGCCCCTATACGATCCGCCATCCGATCCGTCTGCAGCCAGACCCATCTCGGCTGCAGCGTTAACACTGCATGAGAGGAGGAGATACAGACAGAACACTACCATTTGGATGCGATCATGGTACTTTAATGTTAAATGTATAGAGTATATTTGCTTTACATCGTTTAAGTATGATTGACATTGCAAGTTGGTATTATTCAGAAGCAAAATAATTAAAAAATGTAAAAAAATCCCCCCAAAAAAATCAGCTTGACGTCATAGGATCGCCGTAATTTAGAAATGAGATCGCATAGGTGTCTGATTCGAGATCACGATCTTTTTTCGATTAATCGTGCAGCCCTACTAGCAAACTAACTATCTAACGTACAAGGATGACCTTATTTTAGCAACCTCGCACAGAAGCCTTTTGGTATACAGTAGCATCCCACTTAATGTTTTACACTCTTGGATGCTACGCATAGCATCGTTAGCACAGATGGAGCTACGATTGCTCAAATGCTAACCCAACTCTAAACATTCATTAACGTTAGCTTAATAAAAACACCAGTAACATAACATAAAGTACGCAGGGTTGACTTACCGAAGAAACTGCATTCATGGACGGTCTGTTTTAACCGCAGATAAATCCTATATTTGCATGACGAATAGTCCACCAGGAACCAACACCGAGTTCAAGTAGTGTTCTCCTCAAGAGCTGAGCCGCTGTAGCATCACGGAGCTAACGGAGCTAGCAGAGAGGAGCTAGGAGCAGCAGTCCCGTTGTCATGAAGGGGGAATCTAACTACAGAATATGTTTTTGTGGATCCAGGCTAGAAACATGTTCCTTTTCTGATGTTAAGTTGGACATTTTAACATAGGGTCTACGGGAATTGCTCCCATCTGCATCCATCGCCTACAGTTTTCAGCATTGGGCTTCACCGCACTGTCCCGGGGTTTGCCGCTTGGCTCTGATAGGCCAGAAGTCGGTTTGATTGCATTCGGACTCCATTGCTTATCCTGTCTCAGTAGCCCGGATGATGCTGCATCGCAATTTTTGATGTCGAATTTTATACACCGAATTTTTTGACATCGAATTTTAAACACCGAAATATTTGACGTCGAATTTTTTTCACTTGAATTTTTGGGATCTGAATTTGAACGTTTTTCACTTGAATTTTTACATTTTTATTTCACAGGTAAATTCGGAGCAAAAAAAATTCAGATACATGATTTTCAAAGTAATTATTTTCAATGCTATACATTCGGTGTCTGATACAATTCAAATACTTCTGTCTCTTGTTTGCTTCCATAATCGACCCGACGCAGTTGTTGTTGTTGTTGTTGTTGTGATCGCCGTAACACCATTGGGGAGCAAATCAGCGATGTAAACGGTGACGTCATGACGCAGCAGCGGCAGCACCAGTCGGGCTCTGGGCGGTGTGAACAGAGCGGGAGCAGAAAAGGGAAACCGGAGCTGAACCAGAAAAGCTCTAGCTCGGAGCTAGAAAGGGAAAAGCGCTGGTGTGAAAGTCGCATTATTAAGTTGTTTAACAACTTGACAAAGAACAAAGAAATCCTCTCTTCAAGGATGAAATCTTGAGGAATTGTTTGCAAGCTACTACCCCTAAGCGGACAAACCTTCTGTGTAAACTTGCACCAGACGGTTTGTGGAAAAAGGACTAATACATGGTTAAACAAGACAAATCCAGTGAGCGGATGTTTATGTGACTGGAGGTCCCCTGGCATCAAAGGGACTGCTCCTCGATCAGGGGCATCTACATTGAATTAAGACAGAATTAAAGAGCATTGTTATTTTGATTAAAGGCACTGGTCTTGATTCCCCACTTTACTCTAGTGCTCCTGAATCTAGCTTAGGGTTTAATTTCATTTGGTTTAGTGCGAGTGAATCAACATCCATCTGTATTGCTCAGATGCAGATCCCGCCTCTCGGAACTCCAGCACAATCAATGCAATATGTGCACGTTATTGCCCTGTATGTGCTGTGTCTTGTTATAATAACAGGATTTCTTTAAAGGTTGACACTCATAGTTGCTGACCCTGATGTTGTTCTGCTTATTGTGTAACTCACCTGACCAGAGAAGATCAATGGAATTGGTCCAAAACCAAAATAACTCTTAAGTGCCTAAGGGAGAGATACTGTTTAATGCAAGACTTGGAAAGAAAATTAATGCAGACCAAAGACTAGACTATCCAATAAAATGTATATGTGGATGACTGGACATGGAGGATTTTGCAGTGTCATGCTGTCAGTAGCTTGTGGGTGATGTTGTTTGCAGAAGCTGTGATGTTGTGGCGTGTCTCTGCTCTCTGTTAAAGCTCCATCAGTCAGGATGAGCCGACAACAAACGCAGCGGAGTCATACAGGGTCACACGAGGCCCGAGACAGCATCACTCACCTCAGCTGTCCCCCGGCTGTCAGTGTGTGATTGTAAGCGCACTAACCTGTGGTACAGAGGGAGGAAGCACCAGTAATTAATCACTTCATTGGAATAATCACATAATTGATTATTAACCAAACCGGAGGTGAGGGTGAGACGAGGGAAACAAGACTTTTAGAAGGAGAGACATGGGAGATAAATGAGAGGGGATATGAGTAGTGGGGTAAGGGGTTCGTTCTGGCAGGAAGCGTTGATGAATAGCTCTGCATTGAAGTCTACCTCTTTGAGTATTAATTTGCCAAATCATGTCTCCGGATGAGGGATAGGTCGGGTGGACAGGGGGAGGCCACTCGCTGAGAATTGGCTGGGCAAGGCTGAAATAGTTGTTGAACGTGCTATGAAAATGCTATTACAAATTTGCATACCATATGCTCAATATATTTCACAATACCCAGTGGAAATATGAGAGCGAGATGCCCTCTTTACCTGTAACACAATCACAAAGTTGTCTACATTCTTCATGACATTTCAAAATATCATGCAGCAATTTCAGCCAGTCTATTCAAATGTGGACGATGCTGACATTTGAATCCCAGGGAGGAATATACAGACGCTGCTGTGGAAATCATTCATTGTCCATCTCTGCTATCGACACTTTTCCTTAAGCTACCATGTGACTTGAGCTGTCAGGGGGTCTTTTTTGGACCTTTGGCTTACATAGTTCTGCCTGGGAGGCTTGATCTCTTCGCCCATTTCCTTGTCACAGCCCGCAATCAGCCTTAAGCCCTTTTGTGTTCTCCACTCCGAGCTAAGCCTGTTATCATGTGAAACTCCTTTACACAAGATCACTACTATATCCCCCTTTTCTGTCTTTCACCTCTCTCACCTTGCCTCTCGTTGCCTTTCTCTGCCTTTCTGTCTCTTTGTTTTACACACACAGACCCAAAAGTAATGACTCTCAAGTGTCTAAAGGATAAATTAGAAGGACTACTTTTTATTTGATTAGTCTTGGTCGTCTGTGTCAACTACACACAATCACAAACACAGAAACACATCCCCTTACAAACAATTGTTCACTCCACTCTCTTCTTCCCCCAAACACATGTTCTGCCCCTGCCAAATTCCTACTCATCCCTCCCACTGCACACACCTGCAACACACTAATAAACACACGCACATTGGATGTTGTTTGGATTCATCATATTAGAAAAAACACCCCCTCCCATGGTGCAAAGTGTCAGGTCACTGGTGCATTGCAAACTCCTGTATGTCCTCCTAAACTGCAGCATCTACTCCCGGAGGGTTTGCTCCTCACATTCATAACACTCTGCCCCATGCCAGGTGGCTGTCTCCACAAGTCCTCTTTCCCATAAATCAGACTGTCTTTGACTTGATCAATAACAAGTCAATTAGTAGCCGCATAGAGATGAGGGTCTCAGGGGATCACTGCTTGTTTGTCAGGCAGACATCTGCAGCTCTGTCCCTGTCTGCCAGGGAGCTAGGTGTGTCGTTTACCTTGGACACATGTGGCTACTTGGCTATCATAAATCTAAATATCACCCATAAATAGGCTGGGAACATCTTGCTACAATCTATCATGTGGTTGTTCTTTGATATGTAATGTATCACACATTGTGCACTCCAAATCTCCCAGCTGTGTCTGATGGATTTGAATAGGCCAATAAAACAGCACTTTTCATCCCTCTAACTTCTCTGTGAATTTGCGTTTCAGCATTTCTTGTGATTAAGTACGCTTGTCATAAAGAAGCAAACAAATCTACCTCCGCTGTCTAAGGTCACACTTGACCATATGCACCATCTAAGCTGCAAAGCCTGCCACTATTCATCCTGCTCACATGTTAAGCTGACAAGAGTGGAAGAGACCCAACTGTTGTTTGGTGCCCACTGACTGTGTATCTAATGACTTAGCCTGCAAATCCAATGCAACAGCAACAGGCTCCTGTGGCGAATACACCAGATTAATCCCCTGGATAATTACACACAAGAATGATCTTGGGCAAATACTCCCCATACCTACTGAGACATTACATCAGACGATTCTGTCTAATTAAAACGCATTCAGACTGGTGACGGAGAGAAAGCATTCAGAGAAATACATGAAATGTGCTGACGTTATGAAGAGAGAAGATCTGCAGATAGAAACTCACAGGGGTGGAGCAAAAGACGAGTAACACAATATACACACAATGCACATGCCTTGGAATAAAAAGAACATTTCAATACTTTATTTGACCTATACATCAACAATTCAGGTATGACCTCTGCTTTGAAAATTCACTTATCAAAATGATAATTTGAAGATCAACTCTTCACTCTCTAACAGCTAACTCTGCTAATTGGTATTCACCCTAATGTGACTCATTCGTATCGCTGCGTTTGTCCTTTTGATTCACAGCAGTCACCCCCTGAATTGCTGGTGCATCAGTGAAAGATGTTGTGAAGTGGCAAGGGGGAAAAGTCTCAATAATGCAGTAATTAGAATGACAATCATAACAATGACAATCATTATCCTTGCCATAATTAATATTACTTTACATGTTTTGTTCATTGATTCAAGCTCTTTAAAAATCATCATTTCGTTTTCGTGTGATTCTCGTTTATCAAATATTCAATCACCAACTTTATTAATCAGCAGCTTATGTCATGTACACAGGCAGGAACATACAAGAAGAAAACACACAGATACACCCGGGAGCACAGATGTGGATAATTATAATAATACACTATACATAGTTCAAAGCATCACAATAATAAATAAATAAATAAATAATCAAGTTTAAAAGCCTTTTCAAGAATTTAAAAGTTTGAGTGCAGAAGGGATGAAGGATTTAGAAAAGCGATTAGTCCTTTGTATTGCCCAATTCACACCCTTACTACACACGTCTCTTTATACCTGCTGCCTCCACGTACGCTATCCAACACGTATACAGACTTCATAACTTCTCCTGTCAACAACTCACGCAACCTCTGTCTCTGATGTGACACGTATCACTGTAATTGTTTTGTCTTGATGTCAGCATCCTTTGTAAACATTGGGTCTGACATTATAATGTTGTCATTTAAGATTTGAAGATCTCAAAACACACATTCTAAACGTAAGTAAAAGTACTAATACCACATTTGATATACACTGTTAAAATAGAACAATTGTTAAACTGCTACTAGTAGTAAGGCAAGGCAAGGCAAGTTTATTTATAGAGCACTTTTCAACGCAAGGCAATTCAAAGTGCTTTACAAAAAAAGAAAAAAAAAGAAATGAAAGACATTAAGCATTAAAAAAGAAAAGCTAATCAAATAAACATTAAGAAAAAAATACATAGAAGTAGAAAGTGGAATGAAAACAAGCAAGAATCTAAACGTTGTACTCAGGTAAAGTAATTGAGGTAATCTACTCAGCTACATTCACCACCACTTCATAATCGTTTGTTCAGATTCCTCATTTTTAAGTGTAATATTTTAGAAATATTTGTATTACAAGGTTTGTCAGACTTTGTATTTGCTTGTGGGATAAGAAAACAATTATATCATCTGTTGTGTCACTTCACTCGAAGCTTTTTCCCGTTTAACAGTAACTCTCTGTCTTTCAGAGAGAGGCCACCTGGATGAGGTGAGCCTGCAGATGGATATGAGAAAGGGGAGATAAAGTTGACAAAGAAGTGTTCTCTAGTGTGTTGTGGTAAAAAGTTGTTTGTTTGGGTTAGGCTGTTGGATTCTGTGCATACATGTGTTTGCACTTGTGCTTTGGGGTTGACCTTGTTTTCTTAGTTTTTTATCAACTCAGCTGCCTGTATCAGGTGTCAGGAGTTGACTGTTGGGATCCTTTCAAAGGAAGGGTATAAATACAAGACACTAGGAGCCACACAGGATCTATCCCACTGTATGAAGCCGTCACTCCTGGTAACAGATGCTCCATGCTGTGGCAGACTCTAACGTAGACAGTATATGTACTGTAGTGTGTCAGGCCTGACTCCAGGGCTTCCCTTGTGCACCCATGCAGAGAGGACCCCCAGGGGAGCAGACGCCAGCTGAGACTGAAAAACAAGGTAAGAGCCCAGCTGACACACTTGCATACAGGCTCAGCTGTTTGTCTCAAAGGAGAGTTCAGCATGTCAAGTACACAGATAGCCAAGCAATGATGGAGTACTGCCAGATACTTTCAAGCCTTCCAGGGACAAAACATAGCAGGAATACGTAAAGATGGATAGACGGAAGATGCTAGGCTATGCACAGTATTGTGCAATGGTAAGATTGTTTTGACTGCTTTATTGTCTGAACTTGTAATGAAACCAATATAGTATTGGGGAGATTAAATAAGGGCTGTTGGTGCAGCAGTATCATTGATCTTACCTGTGCCACATCATAAGAGCATTTGGCTGTAAAATATGACTCCTAAATTGAACAATGTTGTGTTTGTAATATTTTTTCTTATGATCTTTATTCAATATGATGGTTTCTTATTTTCTTTTCCATCCTGTTTGGTCAATAAATATGTATTATGAAATAAGTTTCCTGTTCCTCCAATTCCCCCCCCCCCCCCCGCTTTAAAATGCCAGTCATAGGCTCCCGGGGCTCCAATTCTCTCTCCAGCCAAGAAAATGACTAATATAAGTGATTGACAGCCTTGCAGGGATAAGGTTGCCCATTTAGCAAACTCGCTGTGTCAAAGAAATACATTCACAATGGCTCCCTGAGCGATGGGATTGGAGATGAGAGAAATGAAGATTTTTGTGCTGTATCGATCCCCCAATGCTTGTCTCATGCATTTGACACAATATCTAAATGCCACTTATGCTATCACACAGTGCTCTAGGTAGAGGCTCACCACTCTCTGTTCAGTGGGATTTCAGGGTACTTGGTGTATGAATTCAAAACAAATCAAGAAAAGCTAGACGGTGTCATGGGCTCAACTCTAAGAAGGCTCTGGGGATGTCTCAGCATCTGAACCTTTAAATCTTTTCTCTGGCATCTGCAGCCATGTGTCTCATGGACAGCTGGAATAATTTTCGTACATTTGGGATACATCAAACTAAGCTCTCCTCTCCTCCCCAGGGTCTAAGGTCTAAGTCTCATCATGATGGAGGAGAGTCTGGAGACAGATGGCCCCAGATCCTCCATGCCGGCTGAGCTCCACCATCCCCACTCCAAGTACTCTCAGTGGAAGTTTAAACTGTTTAGGCTCAAGTCAATGGAGAAGGCCCCTCTGCCCAGTGACTCTCAGCCTGAGAAAGGAGCCGTGTTAGGGATCTCACCTCCTGCAGCTCTGAATACAGAGTTAGATAATGACATATGCCCAGGGAGTGTCATGAAATTATGCCTAGGAGGAAAAAGCAAGGAAAATGTAGAGGGCCCTGGCTGGCGGGTGGACAAGAAGCTACAGGAAATGGACATCCACATGAACCACCTCAGGTAATAAAATGTCCCTTTCAATTAAACTTAAGTTAATTGAATTTAAACATATTGTACATGCATTTAGTTTAAAGGTTTTGACAGCTTTGTTTTCCCTCTATAAAAGGTGCTTGTGCCGTCTTTGCGGAACGGCCCTGAGAAAAGTCAAAGGACCGGTGCACGATGTTCATGGGGATCTGGATGAGGTCAGCAAAGGTTCCCTTCGTAGAATGGGCTGCAAGTTCACAAGCTGGCCAGGTGTACTTCTCAAAGTCTTCAAAGTGGATGTGACAGAGGACACAGAATCTGTCCACCCTCTTTCCTTCTGCCATCGCTGCTGGGTGGTCGCCATACGAGGAGGGGGCTTCTGCAGCTTCTCTAGAACGAGAGTCCCCGAGTGGAAACCTCACTCTCACACCTGTCATCTTTGCTCACCCAGAAAACCTTCATTCCAGCGGACTAGGAGGAAGAGGCGAAAAGCCATTCCCAGAGCCCAAAGTCTGGCAAAAAGAGCCAGGTGGGATAATGGAGACAGCATTGCTGTTGGTGAGAAGAGGGTTCTGAGACCATTTGGAGACCCTCATCATGGCCCTGTGCTCAAGGCATGGAGGAATCCCCGCATCCAGAGAGAGCAATGGGTCAGAAACATCACCCACTGCCAGAAAGACCACCTGAACACCAAGCTGATCTCTGAGAAGCTCCCTGTAGACTTCCTCTTTTCTTTCACCTGCCTGGTGTGTGACCACCTGCTCTCTGATCCAGTCCAGTCCCCCTGTGGGCACCTGTTCTGCCACAGCTGTATTATTAAATACATCCACGTTCTGGGGCCTCTCTGCCCAGCCTGCAACTTGACGTGTGCCCCCAATGATCTGACCTCGCCTGCCAAAGCCTTCTTATCAGCCTTACACTCCCTGCCTCTGCTCTGCCCCTGTGGCAAGCAGGTACGGGTTGACTCATTTAAAGCCCATTGTCAGAGCCATGAGCTGGATGAACAGGATGGAAAACAGCAGACATCCAAACTTGACAGCTACCTGCTCACCAATAAAGGTGGAAGACCCCGTCAGCACCTGCTATCGCTAACACGTCGGGCCCAGAAGCATCGGCTGAGGGATATGAAGAACCAGCTGAAGGCATTTGCAGATAAAGAGGAAGGTGGTGACCTGAAGTCTGTGTGCCAGACTCTGTTTCTGCTTGCACTGAGGTCTGGGAATGAACACCGACAGGCAGACGAGCTAGAGGCCATAATGCAAGGTAAGAGACTATTATAAGGCTTTTGTTTAATGAACCCAAAAACTCTGCAGCCAAGACACACACAAAAGAAAATTATGAAAAGTATTTTCTCTATAATATTTCCGCCTATCTCTAAGGAATACAGTAGTTTCATAAATAACAATGAGTTATAAAAGTTCACTTTTGAAGAGGGAGAACATTTTTTCTGTGATATTTGATGCATTTCATTATTGTCCACTTTTGATTGAAGCGCCACGCTGTTTGACGCTCAACCCCTCCCTGCTTTTTTTCTTTATCACTCTCTGCCTGCTTGTCCGTCAGTCTCTCAGTCTCACACTCCCTTTTATGCACAATAACAACTCTTGTGAAGGGGCTGTTAGAATCAAAACAACATCAGCAGCTCTTGTATCTGCAAATTACACAGACAGCACCATCCTTCTCTCAGGGGAATAGAAGCCAGCTGGTGTCTGTTTTCATCTGCAGCCAATACATCACTTTTGCCAGCTTTACTCATTCACCCTCTGTCCCCTTATAACATTTGGATATTAGGAAATATTGAATTTTCTAATCATGGGCTCGAAGGCTTTTGACAATGATACATTTACATTTGGTTACATTTGTGATTTTCTCAGTCTTGTAGTATAAATGACTCGAAATGTGGGATATTAAATGAGGAAATGTTAGATACTCCAGTTCTTTTCAAAGCCGTATAAATTGGCTTCTACAGTTTGGTGTTAAATCATTCCAAATCTATTCCTCTTGCATATATATCTTTATTTATTTTACTTTGCCTCTTTCTGTCTCCCTCTGAAACTTTATCTTTTTCCCTTTTCTATCTTCACAGGCAGAGGGTTTGGGCTGCATCCTGCTGTGTGCTTGGCCATTCGGGTCAACACCTTCCTGAGCTGCAGCCAGTATCACAAGATGTACCGGACTGTCAAAGCCACCAGTGGCCGCCAGATCTTTCAGCCGCTGCACACCCTGCGAGCTGCAGAGAAGGAGCTTCTCCCTGGCTTCCTCGAGTTTGAATGGCAGCCAGCTCTCAAGAATGTGTCTACATCTTGCAATGTTGGCATTATTAACGGGCTCTCTGGATGGACTTCCTCGGTGGATGACTTCCCAGCTGACACCATCACTCGCCGGTTTCGCTACGATGTGGCTCTGGTGTCAGCATTAAAGGATCTGGAGGAGGACATCATGGAGGGTCTCAGAGAGGCTGGTATGGAAGACAGTGCTTGTACCTCAGGCTTCAGTGTCAAGATCAAAGAATCCTGTGATGGCATGGGCGATGTCAGTGAGAAACATGGCGGGGGACCAGCTGTCCCTGAGAAGGCTGTACGTTTTTCTTTTACTGTCATGTCTGTCTCTGTCAAGCCAGACAACGAGGAGAAGGAAGTTACCATTTTCACTGAGCCCAAGCCAAACTCAGAACTGTCATGTAAGCCCCTTTGCCTGATGTTTGTGGATGAGTCAGACCATGAGACACTCACAGCTATCCTGGGGCCTGTAGTTGCCGAGCGTAAGGCAATGAAGGGGAGCAGGCTCATCCTATCCTTGGGTGGACTAGCTCGCTCCTTCCGATTCCACTTCAGAGGTACAGGATACGATGAGAAGATGGTGCGTGAGATGGAGGGCCTTGAAGCCTCTGGGTCCACCTATGTCTGCACTCTCTGTGACTCCACCCGGGCAGAGGCCTCTGAAAACATGGTGCTCCACTCGGTCACCCGCAGTCATGTAGAGAACTTGGATCGCTACGAGATATGGAGAACCAACCCATTTTCCGAGTCTGTAGACGAGCTGCGGGACAGAGTCAAAGGTGTCTCCGCCAAGCCGTTCATGGAGATGCACCCCACGCTGGATGCGCTACACTGTGACATTGGCAATGCCACAGAGTTCTACAAAATCTTCCAGGACGAGATCGGGGAGGTGTACAAAAAGGTCAACCCCAGTCGGGAGGAGCGGCGCAGCTGGAGGGCAGCCCTGGATAAACAGCTGAGGAAAAAGCTGAAGGTCAAACCGGTCATGAGGATGAATGGGAACTATGCCCGCAGGCTAATGACCCAGGAGGCTGTGGATGTGGTGTGTGAGCTGGTGCCCTCAGAGGAGCGGAGGGAAGCCCTGAGGGAGCTTATGAGTATCTACGTCCAGATGAAGCCCGTGTGGCGTGCCACCTGCCCTGCCAAGGAGTGCCCCGACCAGCTGTGCCGCTTCAGCTTTAACTCACAGCGCTTTGCAGACATTCTCTCTTCTACCTTCAAATATAGATACAATGGAAAGATAACCAATTATTTGCACAAGACCCTGGCCCATGTGCCTGAAATCATAGAGAGAGATGGATCCATAGGAGCCTGGGCCAGCGAAGGGAACGAGTCGGCAAACAAACTGTTCAGGCGTTTCCGTAAAATGAATGCTCGTCAGTCAAAGGCCTTTGAACTTGAGGACGTGTTGAAACATCACTGGCTGTACACTTCCAAATACTTGCAGAAGTTCATGGAAGCTCACAAGGACTCTTCCAAAGCTCTGAAAGCCACCATTAACCCAGTAGAGAGCCAGGATTATGAGGACATGTCTCTGGGCATTCTTAAAGTTTGATTTTTTTCTTTCAATGTGAAACTCCAAAATGTAATTGACTTCATGATAAGCAGATGCCTTTTTCAACTACCTCTGTCAGCAAAACAAATGTACTTACTACACAAATTCTTTATTTGGAATGAAAAGGGAAAAGAGCTACTTGAAGCCAAGATGTTCTTAATATTTTCATATATTGTGATAGAAGTGTTTGAAAATGTAAATCAACATAAACTTTAATTTTTTATTTGATGTAACAATACAAACGATAAACAGTTTCTAGCATTCAAACATTCTCATTTCCCACTTAAATCTCCCGCCAATTTCTTTTTGAAGTGTTTTGTTATAATAGTATTTTACTTTGTTGTTGTATATCTTTTAGCTGTACGTTACCACAGTGCAATTATTAAACAGCAGAGCAGTAGCACAGGTTCCTTCTTGCTTGCTCTTAGCAGGAACTCTCTTTTTTAGCTTCACCATCTGTGAAATATGGCACAGTTTATTGTATTGCAAGGATATGACACATTTATGAATTTATATGGAGAGGATATTTATGGAAACAGATGAAAGTGCTGTAAGTCATGGAGGGAAATTGTGTTAAGAAGACCACATTTGTGGCCACTGTATTAATATATAATTTGAGCTGGAACAAAATGCAATCACAGAGACCCAAATGTTCTTTGTTTCACGAGTGCCCCCTGAAAAAGATTACTTTAGTGCTTTATAGTCGGATCCCTAAGGGGTAGAATAGATGCCAGGTCACTTTGAACCAATTTTGATTGGACAGTGGAGGATGGATGATGCTTATTCCAATTCTTCACCTAAAATAAAGCATATACTGACCTTTTTGTTGATATAATAAAAATACAGTATGGTCCATTACAAAGCCTAATACCCCATGGAGTTTCCAGCAGGTGTGGATTTTTCTTAAGTTCTGTATAAATCCTGGCTTTTTTTCTCTGCTGATATTTCTTCATTGCCAAGGTTGACAGAGGAGAAGGATGAGCGGGAGCTAGAAAGACTCTATGTAAACTGATTTGTTGGCAACTTTATTTGTCTGGTTGATTGATGATATTATCTTGTTTGTGCTCTCACAATTTGGAATTTTGACAGGCAATTTTGTTTTCTTATTTGATTGAATGCTTGATTTTATTTGACTGTCATAAGGTTTAACCATGTGACAGCTGTGCATATTCACATTTCATTCCATAGTTGTCATCTCCCCACAATACCATCCTGTTTCAGATTGCAACGTGTCTCATATTTGTTTTTTTTGCAATAATTAATTGCATTTCCAAAGTAATGGATGATGGATGTTTCACGGATTTCCACTTGTTACCTTTAAACTGTCTATTTTCAAATATTTAGTTTCTCCATATTACACTAAATATCAGATATACTGTTTACAGGAGTTGTGGATAACTTTCAGTGGGGATTTATTGAGCATGTTGTATTATACTGAAGTTCCACCTTGTATTACCTTTTTACTCGTTTAACTGCTGCATTTTCACTGAAGCAGACAACTCTTACTTTTGTGTAATTGTTCCAAAGAATGAATAAATAAAGACAAAATCTGACTTGAACTTCTTGAACTTATTTTCTTATCAAACTGTATATATTTAATTTTGTGTTTTATTTAAGAATTAAGAATTCAGTTGCATTTAATCCGTGAAGTTTCCATTTTTAGTTTCCATTTTTAATGTATACAATATAAAAAGCGTAATGCTTATAAGATTATGATTTCCTGTCAAACTAAAACATTGTTTTAGGGCCCTCTAAAATATAATGTAATATTATATATATATATTTATATATATATAATATATTTCAATTGAAGGCATTTCATTGTTTCATTCAGGTTGCCCTATTATTTGATGTTATTACAGATGTAACTACAGTAGCAGTATAGCAGGTATTATTTATCAATACAAATGTATTTAATCATAATACCAATTTATTAACATCTGGCCCAGGGATACAGTGTTAATTCAGCCACTTATTTTCACTGTGGGTCTTGATGAAATACAAAATATAAGCAAACCCATGCACCTTATAAATATGCAAACAAAAACACTGATACTGTACATCAAAATGTTGTGTGATATAAAACAATTCAGAAAACACATTAGAATGAAACAGGTATGAAGACAGAATTTGAAAACATTTTGTTTATTAAATTGAATACAGATCAGCATATTGGGTATTTTCAGTAATCATAAAATAATTGTGAAAATAATTCAGTTCCATTTGGCCATGGAAGGAATTGTTAGGAATCAAAAGACAACGACATATACTACATGTACTATAAACTGTGACACAGCTAAAACATCAAACTGGAAACATTGTAGACAGACTTGCTAAAATATTCTGTATTTTTGTCAAACATTGTGAAATTCAGTTTAACTTATACAGCTACTTGGCAGGAAATATCAGGTGTCAATTGTATTGTTTAATTTTTAGACAAAATGATTCAGATTGAGGTCGGATCAGCATAATAAACTAAAATCATCCTGAACAACATACAATTCCTTATAGTGACCATCTACACACATTATACAAAGTATTTAACTCAATCAAAAAGCCTTCTGAAAAAGCTTTTTTTGGCAGGGGACATCTTGATGGTTGGAGGAGTTTTCCTGTCCTTAACCTTCAAGGGGGTGCGCTTCAGAGGCGTGACCTGCCGAGGTGGGGTCATCTCCTGGAAGGGCAGGCCTCCATGGTCCATGCAGAAATACTTTTTGCTGCCCTCAGAGAGCCTGAGCAGCAGCAGCTCAGACAGCTCCATACACTGGGCATGGACCCAGTGCCCCCCCTCCCCTCTGGAGCAGAAGATCATGGCAGGCCGGAAGAGCTCAGTGGAGTAATATGGCTCCCACGTGTTGGGGTTCAGCTGACAGCTAAGGCAGCATTTCATCCAGTAGCCTGTTTGCGATTCGTCCTCCTCATCCTCCTCATTGTAATTACCCTCTTCTCCATCAATGTCCTCCAGTTCGTGAGGCTCACGGCCGAAGTAGAGCTCTTCAGAGTCTTCAAGAGGAGTGGAGTTGTCGTAATCTGTTGACTCCTGGCTGCAGCCCTGGGCTTCTTCGTCCTCTTTTGATTCCCCCTCTGTCTGGAAGCTCACATGATAGAAATAATGCCCATCTGCTTGGGATGGCCTTCCCTCAGTAGGTACAGCAAGTATGATGGTTCCCTCCCCAGCACTGCCGCCAAACCAAGTGCGACTTTGCGTGATATCTTGGGTCCACTGAGGTGATTCTAAGGCCTCGAAGGTGATCCCTTTCTCATTCAGAATCACAGTGCTGCACTCCATCCTCTTCTGAGAGTCTGACTGATACCCCCCTAAGATGATATATCTAGTAAGACCAGTACGGCTGATTATGGCACTTGAGATGGATATGCCAGTTTCAATGGTCTCACAGGAAAGCAAGGGGCTGCCTTGCAAAAGCTCGACACGCAGGCGGAAGAGTCGAGGGGGGCGGGAGTCGGAAGAGAGCGAGTGACCGCCGAGGAAGTAGACACAGTCCTCTCTGGCAACGGCTAAATGGAAAGACTGTCCGTCGCTAAGCTCAGGTAAAGTATGGGCAGAGGAGCAACCAAACTCCATGTCAAACAGGAATACCTGAGGAGGACAGTCGACGACGCTGTTCCAGTTCTCTGTGGTGCGCTCTCCTGCTGGCATGTAGGATCTACCCCCAAACAACACACAAGCTGTCTTCCCATGGCTTTGAACCATGCTCATAGTGTGGCCATACCGGGCCCCGGGTACTTCTCCCACCAGTTCTTTCTCTTTACAGCACAGGGTCAGCTTACGATTGCAGCCACGGCTATCCATGGTCAGTAGGTACAGGCTCGAGGAGATCTCATTATTTGGGGTGCGGCCACCGTGGATGAGATAACTCTCTGGAAGCCCATCATAGGGGTCGAGGCGGCAAACAGCAGGGCAGCGCAGTGGTGGAAGGTAGCATGAGTCATTGGAGAAAGAGATGGCCCTCAACTTCATCTCACCAAGTTTAAACCGGACGCCAAACACTCCCGTAGGACACGAGCGCTTGGGCCAGCCTTTCTGGCCAAACAGGAGGACTTCACCATCCAGCTGCAGAAGAGAGAAGCCCTGCTGCAGGAGGCCTGCACACTTCACTGGAGTTAATGGTTGTAGGGTCATCTTCCGGCAGCTGCCTGCATCAAAACAGCACACAAACACAGAAACACAACAATAAGTCAGTCAGCTGTTAATTGTTTTCATTCAGGGGATTTCAATTTGACTTCCTGTTTATTACAGTAACACCTGGAGAAACATGATCCACATAATCCAGAGGCTGAAAATATATAAACAGGGTTACACAGTCATTCATCTAACTTTGTAGACTACAGTTACACAGAACAATTACATTTAGGAAAGATGTGACATGTTTACTCAGGAACGAACCTCAATGATGAAACTACACGTACTTTTAATAACTAAGAACCTGAATAACAATAACAAGAGCAAGTATAACTTTTATTTATTTTACATTTGAAATGTTATATTTAAAACTCTACAATGTAAACTGGCCTTTTCTAGGACACATTTGTTAGGGTTTGGTGATGGCAAAGCACAACAAGTCATGGCACCCCTACCAACCCTAACAATGTACAGCATGTTAAGTCAAACAGCAGCATCACCTTGTAATTAAACACTCAAAGATCTACCTCTTCATGGAGTCAAGTTATTATTTTCAAGCACAAACACTATTTGAACTTCGTATGTTTGAAACAGAATATTACAGGGTGTATTTGAATGCAGCATGGGACCCAAACAAACACTCAGAAAACATGTGCATTAGCTATTGGTACAATGTATTCTACCTTTCAATGATGAATAATAAAAAAAGAATGACTGTATTTGTTTTCCAATTGATACGATTATATATTTTTTAATTATAATGATTAGTTTATTCTGAGGGCAGTCTTGGTTGGATAATCTTCTTTGTTTTCCTTGCTCACTTCAACTGACACATACTATACAACACATTCATGTCATCAGCAACTTTAACAGCAATATCAATAAATACTGCTGTGGTCAGTATCAGTCACTTTGATGAAGACAATGTTTGATTTTATATTAGCATAGCAGGATAGTTGCATAGACTTTCTATAGAATAAGTAGCACAATGTAGATTTAAATTGATTTATAATAATAATTGTTCCAGTTTGCTTACCTTACTGCCAGGGTCAGGATGCCGTGCTTGAGCCCACTTCAGTGTGAATCTTACAATCACAAAGGTTAACCTAACAGCATTTTTATGCAGCCAAACTTTGATAAAGGCAGACAGCGAGAGAGTTTGTGAAGCTTCGTTGCCTCACAAACACTTCCAGATCTTGAGGTTAACAGTCTGTGACTGTTGCTCTCTGGCAGGTGTGCTGCCTGAATGCATTTAGTGTATCATTTCTAAGATCACGGGCTATCAGCTATACTAAAGAAGGTACAACAGGGTCAAGTCCGTTGAACAATCTCAACCTTTATGATACATTGGGAATTTGCAGTGTATGTTTTGTTACTTCAGTAGTTCCCAAAGAAAAAGGGATATAATGCTTTGCCACGTTTTTGACAATGCCTTTTAAAATGATTGTGTAGCGATACAGTAACTACAAAAGTGAAACTGATATTCATGTTACAATATAGTGCAACTAATGCAGTAAAACATGACCTAAATTGTGGAGGAAAGGCATGATGAGAAAATGTAATTTTGGAATAAGTCCAAATCATTGCTGCAAGACACACCTCTGATGTGAATATTTTATACCGAGAGGTTGGACACAGAAAAAACAAATACATAGAGAGCCACTAAGTTCATGCTCTCTGGGAAATTAAGTATTTCAGACGGACTTATTTGCTATAGTTTGTTTCTAAAAAAAGAATTCTTATAATTTTGGATTATACTATCATATTCATAATAATTATAAAACTTCATGTAGACACAATACAAACAACTGTTTGTTTGTGTTTAGCTTTTTGATATCATTACAATTTTTGGGGGAAATTAACATCTGTAATTCCTTAAAATCTTATAATTTATGACACATAGTTTCTAAAACAATTCATTACTGACAGGAAACAATAATTCTATATCCTTTTTTTTTTTACATAATTACCTTCTTGTGGATAATTGAAATGATTTTTCTTGCTTATTCATTAAGGCTCCTTATTCACACAATATTCCCTAAACTGATTAAAGGACATAATCAAACTCATTGGTATTTAAAAGTAAGCTACGGCCAACCATTTCAAATGTGAACAAATGTATTCAAGCAGTGCTTCATGAGATGAAAATGTGTATTTTCAAATGCAGAGCTTGTTTTATGTGTATACATAAATTACTATTCTGCCATTTAGATATATACTTATTTGCTCTGCGACTAGCATTAATTGAATAGTTAGTTTTCTATCTGATGTGTGTCCCTTACCCATCATTTTATTTATTTGATCCTCATGGTAAGTCCTTTTACTCCTCGTTTTCGACTGGATTTTAATTGTCATTGACATCAATGAGGACACGATCCTGTAAATACTGTCATACTGCTCCTCCAGTATAGCTTGCTGAAAAGATCCCCATACACATTGTAACAATGATGGCTATTAGATGCAGCCTGCCTTACACATAAACTCTCTCCTTCAGCGCTGAATGACATGTTGTATGAGGAGTGGGAGTCATTATTCACAAAGTACACTGAACACATTATCATACTAGGATTCTGTTTCCTGAGGGGAAGGTAAAAGAAACATCATTCTTCAACAAGGATAAATACATTCTAGCAGCTGGTTGAGTATGGATTCTCTTTGTGTATGCCTCCGTATTAATACGGATGCCCTACTATAGGTAAAAGCAGATCTCCTATGTATATGAGTGACACCCACACGCCTGAACACATCGAGAAAACCTGAGCTGGAAGCCGCTTATTAGCATAATGTTTTTGTGCACTGAGCAGCTGAGAGAAAACTTGAGGAGTGTGCAAAACAAAGGCAGAAACCACAAGTGCCTGGAAGACCGTTACAGCTTGAAAACACAAAACAGCAGAGCACCTGTGTGTCTAAACTGATACTTACAGGGCTGAGTGAAAGAGAAAATAATGTATGAGAAAGGATATAACGCATGAATTCAGATGTCAGTGGGATATGCAGAATAGATTTTCTTTTTTCTCTTTTTTTCAGAACTGTTCCATCAGTATGAATTCAGCCTTGAAAAAAGAAACCTCTGTAGTCACCTCAAGGTATTCACACAAAGCACTGCCTGCTATGCTGCCACAGCTGGGATGGTGCGGAGCGTGAGTAGGAGGCACACCAGTGTGTGGCAGACCCCAGGTCATGCAAGGATTTGTACATAATTGATAGAACAAAGTAATTAGAATCTATGGTAGCACCTGTTTCTGTCCCTTGTAATGTATCACTAGCTGACTGTTGCTACCCTGAAGCGTGGTTTTGACGGATGACGCAGAGACAGCTCTGGTGTTCTGACGATCATTGTGCACTGGTGTTTATCACTATTTAATGTAACGGTAATTGCTCCCCTTGTGGTGATTGGTAGTGGGCGGGACACACTCCTTCTCTGGTTTGTATTTTTGCGGTACGGTGTGGTCATCTAGACCACAGTTCCTTTTCTTCAAAGATTATTATTATTATTTACAATTTGTAGCCCTTTTAAAACAAATGAAAGCCTTGCGGCAGACTGGATACGAGGGGATGAGAAAAGGTTATAGCGCTGCAACAAAGCTCCCAAGATCTGAATTTGTTCATGCCTTCCCAGATTTACTTCTAAAATCATTGTAATCACTCATTTGATTCTCCTAAAAATGCTTACATTTTAATACAAACTTTTTTTCTTAAATATGGCAAATTTGCAAATAACATTAACGTTGAAACATTTTCGTTGTTTTTTTAGGGAACTAGTCTTGGTTATTAATAAAAATGGCATGTAAGAAGCAAAAGGTGCAAAAAAGCCACTGATGACCACCCCACTCTAAAGCTCCCTTGAGCTCAATGGAGCGTTAAGTATCGTTCAGTTTGTTGTTTCGGTATTTATGTCCTGGACCTTTGATGTTATGCCTAACTCTTATCAATCTTATCAAGCATGAGAAAGGACTTATTTACTTTTTCAATATAAAGGCCAATCTATAAATGTTTAAGTAGCCAAGGCTGTTGTCATACATACACATCTTATTTCATCCACGTGCATCATCAGCCCACAGACAGCCTTCAACTGCTTTCCGACTTACTGGTAAATATCAATATTTCCTCAAAAACGTATTTGGCAAAACAAATCCCTAGGATGGGCATTTAGTGAACAATAGGATTGTTGAACACACGGTGCCCATTCCATGCTCAATGCTCCCTTGCTCTGAATCCCTCTTCTTTCATCTAGTTCCTATTGTTCTTTGATCCCTGCTTTGCTAAATGTGTTTCTCCTCTGTTCTCCTCTCTCTAGGCAGGTGAGCAGCGTGGTTTGGCTGCCTTGCTGTGGCAGGAGGCCAGGCATGCAGGCTGCCTCAGATACCCTGGCATCACACCAGATGCTGGTGGAAACCCTGGAGGTTTTCTGCTGCTCCTCGGAGCTCTTTGAACAGTTCATGGGTTGTGACTGTTATATGTTGAACAGGCAACCTAAAGCCATGTTTCAAGCTGATAAGCTCAGATCTGCTCTCACCCTGCCTCTCCTTTCTCCCAACAGGGAATGCAGTGAGTAGACACACAACGGCGGCCCTGCAACTTAACTCGCTCCCCGGGGGAGATGGAGGGATCATGAGACAGTGGAGGAAAAGAGCGCTCAGAGTGCACAGGGAGCGTGATGTGACAACAGCAGGACAGCTCTGCGGCTGGATCTCGCATGTGGATCAGGTCGGGGTCAGTAGCTTGTTGATCCCCCGCTGTACCCTGGACCCTTGATGGTTTGAAGCATAAGTATAAAAACCTGCACAGTTTACAATCAAACTGAATCCACCTCTTTGAATCTCCCTCACCTGTCTCAGTGCTTTCTTCCTTTATATCCACCTGTCTACTCCAGTTTATCTCTGCAGTCCTCCCTATTGCAGCAAGTCTCGATTTTCTTTAAGCAAATGGCCAGACTGTTTCAGCGCAGGGCGGTTTACTTCAGATGTGTACACTGAAGCATGAACAGGACCTAAAGCAATGCCAGCTATTGATTTTACCATGATTTTGATTAGAGGGCTCCCTGTTGCAATCAATACTATACATCAGTGAACTGCACAGTGAAACTGATGGTCCCAGATAGGGCCCCATATTTGGTTTCCAATTAATCACACTGTTGATTATTTTTTAAGATTAAAAGGCAGTTGAGTGCGCACAAGATCCCTCAGCATAAAAACCAGTTCAGCACATGAGGCCCTTGAGTGTCCAAACACAAATCGGACAGTGGATGTTACAACTAAAGTCAATAACACCACTTGACCATCATGATTAAATTGTATGGGCTGCTAGACCCTGAACGATAAGAGTATGATGAAAGATATTCCTCTCATACAGCTCTGTTTCACTGAGTGTCTTATTATCTTATTGTGATAAAAGATTACGCTGCCGGTTTGACAGCTAGCACTTGTGGGACTGAAGGCTAGAGTGCTGGATGTGAGGCTGGAGGCCCTTATTTTTATTAATTAACTATTTAAATATAGCTGCTATTAATTGGGCAAATAATTTCATCTTGATCATGAGATGCATATGTAAGATGTGAAAACACAAGTACTTTATGTCAGGAACATATACTAGATCTTGATGTGGGGGCAATAGATATATGCATCTTTTGAATTTAGAGGAATAAAAACTCAAATCTGGCCTTTTCTTAAGTTGTAGAATTGTATCTTGAAGCTGGAAAATCAACACATATATTTATTGACATTAGAACAAATCACTAAGTGCAATGTGATAGGTGTCCTTCATGGCGACAAACCCACAGAACTACCGCCCGACTTTGCAGTTCCCGTCAGCTCAGCATATCATTTGAACATTTTTCAGGTAATTGTTTTAGTTTCACTAAACCAACCTCGTCGATGAAGATGATATCGTACCTATTCAACAAGAGACACAACTACCAATGTTCGGGTTGCCGGTATTTTGTTCACAATATTTATGTGTGTAATTGACATTTATCAAAAATATTTTATTCAGACCTAAACAAACCAAATATAACACTGATGAAACTCCTCTGCTGTAGTTTGTGGTGCTAATGTTATCATGCTAACATGCTTTACTTTAACAGCATTCTGCAGTCAGATGGTACAGTATGAGCATGTTGATATTAGCATTTAGCTCAAAGCACAGCTGAGCCTGTAACAACCTCATACAGTAGAGCTGCTTTTGGGGCATTACATTTTAGTCTTGTTATAGTTTTGCCAATGAAAAAATGTAACTTTAGGCATTTAACAGTTACTGTGGTGAGTTTTTGACCTACAGCTCAGAAAAAAATTAAGAGACCACTCCAAATGTTTCTTAAGTCTCAATCTCTACATGTATGGCAGCCATTCCATTCCAGCGTCTGTTGAAATCCAACACAGAGAAATGTTGTCAGTAGTTTATAGAATAAAATAAAAAAATAGAAATTTTACTCAAACACATACCTATAATTAGTAAAAACCTGAAAAACGGATCATTTTACAGTGGTCTCTTAATTTCTTCCAGAGCTGTACGCAGTAATTTACCATTGAGGAGTTGATGTTTGTCTTGTTAAAACTCAGATTGGCATATTAAGGGTGGTGTTCCTTGAAGAGCATAATGTGATAGAAAATAAGGTTGTTTAATTGCGCGTATGGATCTACATTAACATCAATTCATCCTAATCTTTTTCCGATTAAGCTGGAATTGGAGAGGTAGCATTTTGCCATGCTGTATTGATATGAGGCGTTGAGACGGCCAAAATGCTATTTCACGGAGAATGGTTCTTTTAATTGAGGCTCCGACAGTAAATTACATTCAGTGAGTTATAACAGTTTGTACAATAAAATAATGGAAAACAAAATAAAAGTCAAATGTTTTTGAGTCCATGAAAGTATTCCACAATGCGCCTTTGAAAGGCATTTATGTGTCAACCTTTAATTTAGTGGGCTATAGATAATATTAAATGCGTATTATGAGTGATTAAGGAAGTCATTTAACTTTAAATGGTCTGTATTACCATTCGTATGCATAATCGACATGCAGATTGCGTAGCTGTCCTGCTGTTAGAGTTGAAAGTACAGCTCTACTCGTTCTTTATATTCAGCACATCGTCCATAACAAGGCTCTAACCTTAATCAACGACTTAAAAGCCTGACAATATTTCTAAGTGTGTCTTGCCCATACATGTTTTGTGTAATGAGGACCTGCTCAATCAGCAGCATGTGTTTGATTTGATGTTGAGTACTTCCCAGTGTGAGGCAGGTAAGGATTGTGAAGTGGTGGGGGTTGGCTGCATAATCTCTGCCAATTGGTAGAGTAGTGATTTGGCTGTTGACTCTCTTGCAACTCAGAGATGCTGACATAATGGAATGTCTTACTGTGAACTCCCACCTTGATTAGCATGTGTAATTATAAATATGCTGCCGTTTGCGTAAAAACAGAGTGAAAGGAGGCGTTTCTGGAAAGTGGCTGAGTCTCTTTGACACTGAGCGGCCTGTAATTGCCTCTACCACACGATCAATGACTGCTCAGCATTTGGCATCTGGATCAAATCAGCCTGTCGGGATTATTTGGGGAGATTTAAGCCAAGTTTAAGGAGTTATGTCTTATTTCAATAACTTTTTACGAACACTATGCCTGAACAATTATTTACATTTTATACAGGGTTGTCAGATAGCCAAAACGGTAACAACTTTTAGACACTGAAACAACAACAAATAAAAGGGCAACATTTTCAGTCAAATTTAGATGTTGCATGTCGATGGTTCCTATCTGGCTTGTGCTGACATGAACGTGTGGGTGCATGGATGATGTGTGGAGAACGGAAATGAGCTGCCAGAACAATGATATTTCATTAAGTGTGACACGGTGGACGACAACCAGCGCTGAGTGAGCGACGCCCCATACTCTGACACTAGACTAACATGTCAGAGTTAGACACTCCCTCCTCCCTGACACTGTTAATTCCTTCCAATTCCATCCCCTGTCAATTTCCCAGCTCCCCATCTCTGGTTGTGGATGTCAAACATGTAGTGTTGGACTAAAACATTTGAAAATCTGATTGTCTATTGCTTGTAAACATATTAAATGATTACATCTATTGTACAGTCCTGAGGGGGCTTCAGCGTGCATGCCAGAAATGGTCATGTTGGTGATGTTCAGGACATTTTAGGGTGTTTTGCTGTGGGTGTGATGAACACAGAGCTTGGGGTTGTAGTCATTAAATGCAGATGAGTCATACAAATAATGGAGTGATTTTAAAGAACTTAGAACTTAGAACTTAGAATTAAAGAAACATCAGCATCAGTTTTTTTAAATTGTCTTTGCTTGTCTCTGCTTCTGTTTGTGGTGGCTCTGCGGATGCGGCGACATGGAAGCTATTTTTAAGGTAGACAGCTCATCAAGAGGAGTGACAAGGGAGACTAACAATACACTTCATACTTCAAGGGTAAAAGGTGCACACATTCTGAGTTTACAGTGACACAATCCATCCATCCATGCATGCATCCATCCATCAATCTAAGCACAGCGGTCCAAATGTCCCCCCTCCAGCGCTTTCATGGGATCTCCAGAGAGCTCCTCAGCCTGCCACAAATCACTAAGGCAGGCCACCGTGCAAAGCAACCATATTCCAGGAGCTTGTATCTCATTTACAGGTGAGCAGTGCTGATGAGAGAACTGTGCTTTGTGGTTCACCTCTCTCTCCAAAACACTTATTGCAGCTGCAAAAATCTTACTGGCGGGGAATCTATTGATCCCTCTTTCCAACACAACACACAAGTGTTTTAGAAAAAAAGAGACTCAAGCAGTATTTTCTTCTGAAGCAAATAAACACTACAAAGTGGAACATATTTAAAATTCTGAAAGGTGAAAGTTAAAAAGAGTGCAAAAATGCTGCAGTCTTTCCCTGATGTACACAACAATTACTGTCATAGGGGATGTTGTACACCTGCCATCAGATGTATATGATGCCAGCACTCTATACTTTACTGTTTTCTACAGTGTATTTGCTAATTAGCTTATTTAATGACTTCATTAGTAGAACTGGTTGTGTTTAATGTTTCATGCTGATTATGGCAAGTTGTTATGCAGCTCAAGAGCCTCTTAAAATGGGGCACCACCACCCCTTACTGCTTATAAAACATGTTTTCAAACAATGAAACAAGAAGGCCACTTAATTGTTTATTAGGTGCCATTTCAGATTAAATCAACAATAATTTCTAACCAGGTTATTCATAACAGGGATTTAATTAAGCTTTTTAATGGATATTTACTACTATTTGTTAACGTAATGTAAAGTGTTGATGCAGTGTTAGCTTATGAGCTACTGACGGCATCTTTCAGCAACAGCATTTAACTTGTGTGAAGGACAATTCTAGCAACCTTTTTGATGGCACAAACTCGTCAAAAAAGAAAGAGGGGTTGGCTGTTTAATTATGATCAACATCATGTCAGTGATTGACAAACCAAGGAGAAGGAAGGGTTAGCAGGCAAGCAGGGGGCGGTGGGTGTCAATATTTAATAGTGTTGGCTCCTTCAAATTGATTGAAATCCCTAGAACACAGATGAGTACATAATCATATAACTTAGCCTGCCTCTGACAGTTGCCTTCTGCTCTCCTTTCAGCCTGCTCTGTCTCGGCCTTCACAATTGTTGCGATGTTTTTATCTGCTTGCTATTATTGGGAGTTTTTCTATTTTCTTTTTTTATAATGCTTTTTTTGAGTATTATGCTGTTTTTGAAACCTCTTTGCTCTCTTGTGTCTGATATCTGCATTTGGATTCCATTTGCACAGTGACAGAGAGGTGATTACAGCCAACCCAGGTCTTTTAATAGAGATTAGACGTAAACCGTGATGCCTTTCATATGCCTGCCATCACACCATCCCTCAGGTTATTGTCTGAGGCCCTTTTCCTTGAGCTGTTGATATGGCCTGCTGTATGCTCCTGTAATGCTATCTGTATTCCATGCACTTTGCCACGGTGAATATCAGTATATGACACAACTAATAAGGCCTTTCATTTTGATGGAATTCTCTCTTCTCAGAGAGCTGAAGCCTGTGTTTTCTCTCGTGAGACAGAGCTGTTTGCTTGGGCTGTGGGTGGAGCTGAGAGACAGACTGCGTCAAACAAAAGTGCTGTGTTTGGCAGGCTCTGCAAGCACTCTCTGCCACTTTCCATTCCTAAAGGTTATTAAATGTAGTGCTTGCAACGTCCAATGGTGGAGGATTTGAGAAGGTAAAATAATTACTTTGCAAAATCATCATTTCCATGCATGATTTCCTGGTGATACAATTCAATTACCTTGACAAGCAACCCCTTCAGTAGCAACTGGAGCCTGATTTAAATTGAACAGCAAGTCAGCTCTCATTTCCATTAATTTGATTGTCACACTCCTGAATTGCTTTTGATGATCTCACAAAACAAAGCCAATGAGATAATCTTTTGCAGTATAATGCCATACTTATTTTAATCTTAAGGAATACAACACATTTGCCATGCAGGTAAGAGAAGCTGTCATTCCAAATCAGGTCGAGCCAGTGAAGCGTCCAACATGAGGATGGAAAAAGCTGGAAAAGGACTTAATGGTTTTGTCTTCCCACATCTCACAATGTGCCAGTCTGAATGCAATTTAGTGTCCTCTGGCGGCAGCCTCCATTACTATGTCGATGTGAGTGATTTTAAGTGAAAGCATTTACATTTCTCTGCACACACTATGCACGAATGATGATTTCATGGATCCCGTCGGGCGAGAGAAGTAGAAAACAGGATAACTTGTCCTTTATTTGTCATTCTTTGTTGTAGTTGGTTGTGTTCTACCAGGAAGATGGGGATGAGGATGCGCCTGCTTCTGCCACCGGACACAGCTGTAAGTGACCTTCACTACCAGAGGCCCCAGGATGGAGACAAAATGCCACAAAACAACCAATTGCAAAAATTAACCTGGCAGACACAAACGCATAAGGAGATGATCAGAGTGGTGACCATCATGCTGATGATGCAGCTGTAAGACACAACATTTGTCTGTTGTTTTTGCTTTAGCTATTAGCTTGTCAATATCCAGTAATGTCTCACGGATTGAGTTTAACTACAGTACATTTTGACCGCTAGATTTACACGTTACATTGAGTTAGAAGGCCGAGCTTTGATGGAACAGATAGCCAGTCAGTACTGTAATAGAAAAATATTATACTCTCTTACTTAATTTAATAATATCATTGTGTGATTCTTATTTGGTCATGTTTATCTATATTTACTACTTTAACTTATTTTCTAAGCTTGAACAATTCCTTATTAAGAAGATGTGTTGCAGTGTTGTTAGTTACACTCCATGTGCACCAACAGTATGACCTTCAACTCGGTTGAACTGAGAACATCCTGATATGGCCTCCCTAACTGCCTAAACTTCCAGAATGCTCCTTTCATTATTGCCAAGACTTACGCCTCCCTTTCTCCTCTCTCTGTGTTTAAATATGCAACCCAAACAATATTCTCAATTATTTCATTATGCAGACTGTATGCTCTCTGTATGACTGACTGAACTTTCTTGCAAGAAATAAAATGGTGAATGGTTTGATTCTTTATCCACATTTGATAAACCACAAGTACAAATATATAAAAACGTAGCCTATGGTAAATGGAATGTACTTATATAGCGCTTTATCCAATCTTCAAAGCGCTTTACATACTACATGTCGTTCACCCATTCACACCCATTCATACAGAGCAGTGTATGTTACTCTAGGACCTAACATGCATACACATTCACACACCGTTGGCCATGCCATCGGGAGCAACTCAGGGTTAAGTATCTTGCCCAAGGATACATCGACATGTTGACTGCATGGGCTGGGATCGAAATTTCTCATAGAAACCTTTAATGAATTAAATGATTAACAATCTTGAGGACAATATGCCAAGGGCATTTGTTGTCAAACTTTATTGTCCACGCTGAGAAAAACAATGGATATTTTTTGCAGTTCCACTTTCTGGAGTGCCAATGGTTTTTTCACTGGAAAATAAATACTGCAAGAAAAAATGCAAGAGACTATCTAAAAATAAATCTTTATTGAAAGGAAACAGAAATGACAAAATAAAGGTCTGTTTGGAGATTACATGTATTAGACATGTGTGTGTTTGTTGTGTGTGTCATTTGAGAAGGTGTTAGCAGGGTATAGTCGGCTCAGAGTTTGTAACACTGTTATCAATGTTATGTTGCTACAGTCTGTGTCTTTTTCTAACAAAGACTGTTAACCTGTAAATTGAGGTTACATTTTATGTGAAAGCTAACGTAATTAGATAGGGCAGGGCTCTTGAATAACGTTTTTTTATTTTAGAATTGTTTCTGTCACACGAATATCAAATTGGTCGGTGACGCAGAGATCAAGGAACAAACGTGACAGCGGCACAGCGACACCACACACGGAGCAGTCTGCTTTATCCACCAATACCAGTCCAGAACCAACAGCAGAATGACCCGCTCCGCTCTGAATCAGGCCCTGTCGCTGCGGCTCACAGACACACGAGGCATTTGTGTTTTTTGAAAAACACTCGTTATCGTCATGTCAGGCCCCCTCCCTTAAAATAATGAGTGACAGGCTGATAGTAACCTGATAGAACCTTTATTATTCACTTAATCACTGATTGAGATATGATGAAGCTAACTTCATCTCATACATTCATGGGATTTATGTAACAGTAAGACAGAGAATGTACGTGTGCACCCACATGCACTATTTTTGTTTTTATAATAATGTTGTAAATACTCCTGTTGTCTGCTGTGTTCAGACTTAAGTCATGTGTGTGATGCCTCATTCAAGACATTCAGTGTCCTTTTTTTAACAGAAGGACGTGGCTAGAAGATGCAGCTAGACTGCAGAAGTATTAGTTTTTTGTTTTTGAGGATGGAACAATTTCACACACACTCACACAGATATAGGGAGGCTAGACCTATACAATTGATTAATTATGGTTTATAATTTAATGTCAAGAGTCGAAGAAGAAGAAGAAAAAGATGGCTGAACTGTTCAGTGTCAATCCTGTGGAGATGGAGATTATAAATCTCCAAAATAATGTTCAGCTTAAGTCTCAGCAACACTCACAACATTTCTGGAGCCTTGTAGACCCAGAGAACTATAAGAACATCACCAAGCAGCACTGAACACGTCTGCTTTATTTGGTTCTGTTCTACAGACCTTTGTGAAGCAGCTTTTTCTGGCATGAATGAAATCTAAATACAGAACAAGACTGACTGAAGAACATTTAAATGACTCTATTAGAGTGAACCTGTATGGTGGATTCCATGCAGCGCCATTCATCTCACTAACTGTGAAAAGAGTGAATGGACTTATTTTATGTGCCATAAGATGCTTGTAAGGTGGTGATTAAGGACATGTATGTGAATCTTCAGTGATGTACTTACTATGTGGGCCATAATAATATGTAAGAACTTTTTGTTTTCTTCGACCTTGATGTGAAGTTAAGATTTTTGATAAGCTTTAGGTATTGCAATTTCACACGTGTACAAAAGTATAGCTTAATTCAACTGATGAGGGCTATGTGAATACATGTAAGCGATGAGATGCAAATAGCTCTTAGCCACTTTAATTTTTTCAAAGTAACGCTCAGATGAAGAAAGATTGGAGACCCCTGGATTAGTGTGTTAGCATGTATTATTAATGCCATAACTTTCCAGTGACTTTTCTAGCATTGTTATTTTGTTTTGTTCCTTTAACTGGCTTTAGGTTACACACACTCTATTGTCTGTCATCAGTTTTAGGTGTCACCCTCCGATGCTGTTGTCTTGTGTGTTTGCCTCTACAGTAAGCATGTGTGTATCTGAGGAGAGAAGAAGGGAAAATAAATGGAATGTTTGTGCTAGAAAGAGAAACTAAGCACGCGTGACAGGATTTGGCAAGAGATCACACTGCAGAAAATGGGAACACATTTTCTAGCATGCATGTTGGTTTACTTGTTCACATTTGCCTACTCACTCTGAACTAAGCATATTTAATGTCTGCTCCTGTCACCTCACATTTAATTGGTGGATGAAAGCATGGAGAAAGACCAAAAGCACAAGACCTTTTCAGGATTATGTGAAGACTTCAGAGCATTAGAAAAGATTACTGCATTGTAACATTTATTTGGCAACGTCTTGTATGATGATTGAGTACACTATGTATGACTCACATCTGAATTGGACCACAAACTTTCTGAAGGTCATCTCCATAATTGAAAATATGATCATTATTATTATTATTATTATTATACTATAGCACATTTGACTGGGGAATCATTTTCTAATTAATAACAAACATATTATACATTAAAGCCAAGTGTTAGGCTGAGTTACATTGTTTTTTGTTTGTATTGGTAAAAAAGTGTCTCTACACGGATAAATAGGCTTTAGTACTGCAGGGGTCCCGCAGCACTAAAGCTCTGGCTCATTCTCCCCTCAGGTGGTGCCGCTGCCTGTGGTGGCAGAGAAGTGAGGGCCATGACCACAGCCTTTCAGTTGGTGCTACCCCAACAGGATAGATGAGGATTGAGATAAAAGGGCACCCCCAGCCCCTGTCTGCCTCCACTGCTGTTTGCAGGTGCTACTGTTTGTGGGGCACCAACAGTAACACCCAGGTGATCAGGCTGAGAGAGAGCACATCAAACAGAGGAGAGACAGGGCCTCCATCTGCCACAGCTGTTCATTGTTGAGCATTATTATTTCTTTACTCTATAGATCAAAATGCAATCCTAATTTGTATTGTGTAACCTTGCTCCTCTGGATATCTGGCATATAAACTGACCTAACACAATGGATACAATGCAACAACTACAAAGACAATTCTAAACAAAATAATAAAGCTGTAGTAGAGTTGCACATCAACATCACAAAACTGATGCTTTAAAAAGACACACATCAAAACCTTTTAAAGTTGTTATTTTTCTGGCAGTACAGCATGATTAGTTACAATGAGCATCATTTCCATGATGGGCTAAAACTGTTGTAGTATTCTAGTAAATAGCGAACATGCAACATTTCCTACCACTGAGAAACAGTCGGCCTTGGCTTGTCGCAATTACCATCCTGGTCTAACAAGCAACACGGCCATTTAGCCAGTTAAGCAGGATGTACTGCCAAGCAGACAGCAGCTGGAGAGTACGCAGCGGAAATTGTACAGGCAACATTTGGCATTCCCAGGACATTGACAACAAAATATATTTTAGCTTAGCCAAAGGGGTTATTGATGAGGACCTTGAGAATATTCAGGAAAAGTTATGTTGTTGATGAAATAGAGAAAATAAAGGACAGCTGAGGACAGAAGAGGCAGCTGTAAGTTACCTGGCTTGCGTTATTTCAGGTCTCAACACAGGGTAATTTGTCCAGATGGAAACCATAGTGACAGATGATTCACTTTGCTTCATCTTCTCACGGTGTCATGTGCCTAATCCCATCCAAGATCCTTTGTTGATGTCTAGCACAGACAAACAAGAGCAAATGCTGAACAGTGCCATGGTGGAAAGGATTAGGCTCATTTACTTTAGCAAAAAATAGCAAAACCACAGGAAAAATATCCATTACAGGTAAAAGTTTTACAGAAATGCACGTATAAGCAAAGTTCAGTTAGATTTACTTAACATTACTAAAATACAATATGGGTTTAAATAAGGTATTGCACCTTAATTACGCTGTTTGCGTATATTTAATGTTATCTTCAGCTCTTTCATATATACCTACTGAATTAGTTACATTTACATTTGTGTCAATTCTAGCTTCATAACTGACCTCCTGCTAGATAACAACAATAAAACAATATCACATATTGATTGTTTCATACTTGAGGTTTTGACTAAAGGAAGTCCGATGTTTCAGTTAATTTAGCCTGATGTGAACATTCAAAAATACCTACAGACTAATATCAGTTGCGGCGCATAGAAAACCCATGTTAAGGAAGCAGCGTTTTTCTTCATTGGATAACTCACAGTGCCTCATGCTTTAAGGTCCTGGCTTACTCTGTTTAAAGTACAGCCTTGAGCTTCAGCTTACGCTGGTAAACACACTTCCAAAATGCTGCAGTCCCACTTGTCCTCCCGTAAGCCACAAATATTTTATAGCTGATGATCATGATTTTAATAGTTCCCAAGATAATGTGTCAGAAGTAAAACGATGACAGAGATCACAAGAATCATCCTGTGGGACTTGTCTGGTGCCAAATGAAAGAACAGATTTGTTTTGTGCAGCAAAGAGAGACAGACTACCGCAAGGTACAAACAGTATATTGGAGCGCACAGTCAAAGCATGTCATTTGTAATACTCCTGCTGAGAAAGTTTGCTTCTGGCCTATTTAAGATAGGGATAAAAAATTGGTGCCATTAATATTTTATTATTGTACCCTTGCCCAATATGTCTCCATGAACTGCTTGCACCTCGGGTATAATCAGTAAAGGTAGTGGGGATTTGTTTCTCTCTGGCAGGGAGGTATATTTATCCTCCTGTGGGTGTCACTGTTACCACATGTGAGGCACTGAGCATCATCCAATGGTCCCACTGCACGAATGAGTTATGGTGGCGGCTGCACAGAGACCACCATATTTCTGCAACACTGAGCACACATTCAGACACATGGCGTAAACACACATACACGCTTCCCTATACATACATGTCTGAGATGCCCACTGCAGGTAGAAAGGGAAAGAGCAGAGTGCTTTCCACTCGATGTTTGAGCGTGTTTAGGAGAGCTTTGGCTTTGTTTTGCTCCTAAGACAGAGGCAGACAACCAAACAATCAGTCCAAAATAGTACATTAAGGAGCCATTGTTAGTGAGCTTTGCATTATGGACCGTTTTTGGCTTGTCATGTTACTCAAAATGGTATAAATGCTCTGTGGTGGCTGAGATTCGAACATAGAGGATTTTGGGAATATTTGTTTTTTGTCTCCACCTACTCTCCTTTAAAACACATCACATATTTTAGAGCTGTGAATGATGCTGGAACTTAATGACATATGTAAGAACCTATGATCATTTGGAATGTGTCTTTATAAGAATACACAGAGAGAGAAAGAGAAATGTTTGGATCTCTAGGAGTAATATTTTTTGGAGTTACCCTCTCCGTCCCTGTGTGGCAGACGGTCACCTTGCCAATACTCAGGACGGCACCACCTGTCAGGGTTTGCCTTGGGCCCCAGACAGAGCCCTCTGTGGTGGAGGGTGGATTTTGCGGCGGATCAGGGGGATTTACGGGGACAAACAGACTGCTGCTGTATACTTCCATGAATGCTGCCGAAAAGTCAATTTGGTTGTACTGCTCCTCATCTCTGCTTTACCTGCATGAATCCTGCCGAGGACAGGGACAGTCAGGGAAAGCAACAGACGAAGGGTATTTCAAGTTCAAGCCTGTAGTGATTCTATTCAGCACTTCAAGGTGGTACAACATATCCGTTCTTTTGCTCTTGGCAGATGACTTAGCTATGGAAAGATAATGATGATTATGGTTTTCTTTGTATGCAGTTGATTATGTGATGAACTTGACCTTTGCATACGCGGCATACGATTTGGTCTTTAACGTGGGATCAAAAAGAATTAGATGGTTGTCGTTGCAATGACATGTGACACAACCTTTTGTTGACCTTGTGCAGTCATGCAGGACTCTTTTTCAGAATCACTACACTTGATATCAGGGATGTGAGGCAAAGGCACAATCACTATAAACAGCTGCCTTTTCCTCTTGCAGAATGAATCCTCGACTAAAAGGTGACGTAAAAGTTACAGTCTCAGTCTGGCTATATTGCAGAACAGTGGTTATAATATAATAATAATACACTTTATTTATATATGTCATGCAAGATGCAGCCCAAAGTGCTTTACAGAGAAATACAGGATACATAAAAATAACAATGAGTGAAAATAAAGAGTCAGGAACATAATTAAGAACAAGTTATAGAAAAACAAAGAAAAGAACAAGAAAGAGTTAGATCACAAAACAATAAAACATGGTAGTATAAGTGTAATGACATTAAAAAGACAATGACAAAGCTCACCTGCTCATGTTTAGCAGGTATAATATTTTAGCTTATCCTGTAAACATTATCAAACCAGCACTAATTTTGAAAGACAGCTGAGGTATATGGGAATGTTAGTTGTTTTTATTTCTCATATACCTGATGTTGGGCGATGGAAAAGACTGAAAATAACTGCCAGACCAGCATTGCCATCAACACAGCCACTATGCTAATAATCTTCAAAACTGTATTTTTAGATTTACAAAAAGTAGTTCTCCCTTGGATTAAAAAGTCAGTATAGCAATAGAATATAAAAGCAACTGATGAGTCATTGGAAAGCAGCGCAGCGGAACCGAGCGCAGATGAAACCTTGCAATAGATTTTCAAGCTCCTTATGTAACCAGGCTTGGGGAGAAACGGATTACATGTATGACGTAATCAGGATACAAAATAAAGGTAAATGTTTTCCCTTACAGTTACATAAAAAAAAGACGTGATGAGATTACTATTACATTTTTGTTAAATGAGCATATTCTGTTTGTAAAATAGGAGCACATGTAATGTCTTCTTTGTGAACTCTACTGTTCTGCAGGCTAATCTTTTAAGTGTGAATCAGTACGCCGATACTGCCTGATTTTGATTTATAGTTTTCACTCTCTGGTTCATTTCCTTTTTTTCTTTCTAATTCAGTAGATGGAACTATATGTTCCTAAAATAGTGTGTGTGTGAGCTTAACTGTATGCATTGAGTTAACACTGTGCATTTTCCCTTTTAAAATAAAGTATGTGGTAGTGTGTTCTTTGTTGGTGTATAGGCTACTGCTTGGAAATGCTTAATCAAAGGAAGGTTTTTCTAAAGAAGTCATTACTAGATATCTTGGTTTCTTATTTTCTAACCTTACAGTACATTGTTCTAATATCAATACACCAAAGTATTGATATGTATTATCTCTTGTCTTTGTTTGCATTTCATTTGATATTGAGGCAATCTGAAAGTAATCAGGTTACATTACTTTTATATCTTGATACTCCGATTAGAATAACGAATTTTCTTTTACAGGTGACTCATATTTGTACAAAATTACTTTTTTTGAAGTAACCCTCCCAACCCTATGAAGCAAATGCAATTATGTTGTTGTTGATATTACAATGATTTCTGAATTTCGATTCTTAGGTGTGACGCTGGATGAAAACCTGACATGGAAATCATACATAGCACATGTTAAAATGAAAGTGTCTAGGAATATTTCTGTTCTAAACAAGGCAAAGTATTTGCTAGATTACAAGGCATTGAGGATGTTGTACTGTTCACTCATTTTGCCATTTTTCATTTATTGTATAGAAGTGTGAGGCAACACGTACATGAGCAACATAAAGCCATTGTCAATATTACAGAAAAGGGCAGTACGAATAATTCATAAAGCTGACTCAAGAGAACACACCAACAGACTGTTTTTTAAGTCAGGACTCTTGAAACTCAAAGACATAGCTGAGCTGCAGACATTATGAGTAATGCACATGGCAAAAAGCAGAATGTTACCAGCATATTTACAACCGTTGTTTGTTTTTGGATCAGACAAGGAAGACCACAGAAGGACATTTAATTGTAAGCATCCATATGCAAGGACTACTCTTAAACGTGTATTTCGGTGGTTGGTGTACAATTGTGGAATTCTCAACAAAAGGATCTAAAGAATTGTATATGTATTTTTCAGTTAAAGAAGTTGTATAAATTAAGAAAGATCGGACTATATGAAGCCGAATGTGAATAAGTCTATGTACTCTGGTCCTTCATGTGTTTGATGTCTTTGATGTGATGTCTCCTCTGTATTTGCGGGTCCCATTGCCATTGTTATTGTTGTTATTGTTATTATTATTATCATCATGCTTCGCTTAACACCTTCTTCTCCAGTAGGACTCAGATGAGGGTGTTGCACTTGTCTTTTCCTTATACATGTGATGTTTTGGTGTTTTGTTTCTTTCCGTTAACCGTCAAGTGGGAAATAAGTATTTTTTTGTGTGTTTCTCTTAGTATCCTAAGATACTGTTATGTTTGGCTGTGAACAAATAAATAAATATATATATTATTATGAAGGGCAGACCATCTATTTGTATTTATTTTTGTTTTTTTTAGAAAGGGGCAGGTCACATACGATTGTATTCTTCTCCCTGCTCCTTTTCGCTCAATGGTGTTTTGGTTGTCATGTTTTGTGGTAATTATTGTACATTTGGTTGTGCGTACCATGAGCGGGACAAATGCAAATGAAATGAAATGATCAATACTGTTGATCAGGCAATGTCATATTTGAAATTTGCACTGATTCTTTCTTTCCATTTGTGTAGTTAGTGAAGAAAAACACACTGATTGAGGTGTGTGAAATTGCTTTTGTGTGTACTTCTTTTAGTGTTTGTTAGTGTTAGTGCAAAGCAAAATGAACAAACCTGAAAAAAGGGGTGTGGGGGGGGGATTGTTACATTCTCACAGTATCCAGTAACTATCCCTGTTGCGACTGTGCCATTGTGAAATAACCGCCACATAGAAACCCAGATTGAATGTTAGAGGAAAATGGGTGAGAGCAGGTAATATACTGAGGTAATGAAATGGACAGCTCCCATCACAGAATTGAATTAGGCTCACAATACAACTTCTACCTCCTTACTACCTCCCTCTCAGCACAACACAGAAAACAGAACCATAGTCACATACGATAGACTTTACAAAGACAGACTTAGGGTTAATTCACTTAAAAAAATAAAGGTAAATGGATGGGTGTCTCTGCTGGTGATCATTTGATAATCATTTTGTGGACAAAACCATTTCAGCTTGATGTGCTCCTCTGCAGTTTCTCAGACATATGTTTAATTACCCACCACTTCGGCTATTCCCACGACTCTCAGTCATTTAAATGGTCATTTAGGGGGAGATTAAACGACTCATTGCAACTGCAGATGACATTGCTATACGGCATCCAGTAAAATGCTGCAGTACAAAAAAACATAGTTGCTTAAAAAATTCAGCAAATCAGCATTGTCTCCTCCATGCCAGGGAGTTTGTCTAATGTGACACTGCTGTATGTATGTCACATGTTTTCTCTCACAAGTTGAGGGTTTCTTATCAGCCTCAATCTCTGACCTTTCTCCCTGAAGGCTCTCTGCAGGCTCAGGACAATCAACACTTATTTCTGTCGGTGCAAAATGAGGAGCAAGGGGAACTTTGACATGATGCCGAGGCTCCTCTGAGTTCACTCATCCCTGTTTTCCCTGTGAGGCCACATGCAGGCAGAGTGCAAGGCACAACAGAGGGAGATATATTATGTGTTTGGAGGTCAATTATTCCTCCTTTTTTAATAACCATCTGGTGTCTGGGTATCTCAAACTTACAATATTTATGAAGCCTGTATCTGCTGCAGACAGGATATAAAATGCAATAAATGTTACTTTATTTCCTCTGCACTAATTAGGCCTCGAATCATGACTATCAGCGTGACCCTGCCGAATGAGACTTCTAGGCCTTGCCAGCGTGCTAAGGACAAAAGGAAATTGTGAAATGCATGATTCCTTGCATAATGGGCCCACTCACAAGCCCTCTTCAGCACACAGCTTCCTGGTGGCCTACAGAAAAAAAGAAAAAGAAAAGCAATTTTGTGTTTGGTTTACGGTTGGAGTCTAAGGGCTGAGCGATATGTATCACCAGAGAAACATTTTGTGCTTTGAAACCTCATAGTGGCTGTAGCAGACAGGAAATGAGACAAGGTTTTTCATTTCCCTGTTTCCCCTTTGCCACCAGGCCCCGATTACATCTACCTACTATTCACGTTGCAAAAGGAAGACGGCAGTTGTGTAATCAGGAATGTAATCTACATGATGAATTTCATATTCATGGTAAATGGTAGAAAGCCACAGGTCAACAGCACGGGGAAAATAAGAGCAGCTGAGATAATTGATTTCACTTTATGGACCGTCTTGGAACTGGCGAGATGTGAGAAGGATGGAGTGATCAACACGTCAGTAAGCTGTGAAGATACAAACTGAATGATGGATAGATGTCATCGCAAAAGTAACAAGCAAAGCTGTCTGATTTTTATCACCTTATTATGTTGTTGCAGCTGGCGGAGGGGCAACATCGCACATTTCTCGCAGTCATTTCCCACTTTCTCTCCTTGCACCTTCTGTTTCTTTTTCTTTAATCAATGCATGTATTTTCTCTATCTATCACTCTTCATTTTTTTCATACAAGCAGTTTTTATAAGGGGGGTTGCCCTTTAGATATAAAGCCTGCGTCTGTCATTTGCTGTGCAGTTATTTCATATTTCCTCCTCCTCTTTGTTCCTTATTTTTCGCCTGCTTTTACTTCAACTCACTCTTTATATCTGCATAATTTCTCTCCCAAGACACCTCCCATATGCCCTCTCCCATTTGTCTCTCTGATTAATATAAAACCTACTCCCACTTGCCCCACTATTTCACTGGAAATCTAAAACAATTGGTGGCTATTTCATTGGCCTTGGCCTTCACGGATGCTTGGGGAATTGAGGAGGGCAAACAAAACCATTTGATCTATTCATCCATCCGCATGGAAATCAATAAGTTGTGTCTCTAAGACACACCTCCACCATCCAGGCTCACTTTTGTCTTACCAAAGGAACCTCCTGAGTCAGCTGAACAAGTGCAGAGTGGACACAGCCAGGGGCGTCGAGTCCCACTGCTGCAATAAACACCGCCATTTGCACAGCACAATATTCAAATGATATGATAGCCCATTCAAAGATTTAAGACTATTCCTTGGTAACTCCCCTGTCTTCGAAATGCTGCTGTGAAACAAGATTAGAACGATGTGTGTGCGGAGGAGGAACTTGGTGATAGACTGGCAGCTGTGAAGTTTTACCGGGCTTATTTAGGCAAACAGTAGCAGGTGTGTAGCTAAAACACACCGCATGCTTTTGTTCTCCTTCAAACAAGCTTCGTGGCTTTACCCCAGGCTTTATTGGCTGCTTGTTAACCTTTAACATGGTAATGGAAAGGTTACTCTGCTCATTGTTTTTATCCCCTCTGATTAATAAGTATACTCTCCTGTATGTTTATTGGCAGAGGACAAGCAGGTGCACTTACTGTACATGCAATCTGCTTTTGCTATAAACTGTCAGAAGGAGGTGACTGTCATCTCGTCATAGAATAACATGCTGTATTACTGCCCAGCAATATATTTGGTGGATGACATTTTACTATGCAACAGCATAATAACGTAGTATTATTGGCAGTGGTCTACTGGTCCCCTGAGATGTGGTAATGCTATGAGATGGATGGGTAACTCACTAAGGACAAAGTAGGTATATCTTTTCAAGATAGGTGATCAAATTGACAGAAAAGGAGGTGGATATACTAGGTATACAGTAGCTGTGCATACCCTCCACTACATCACTGATTAAAGGGTCATTTAGATTAAGGTTTTTGAAGATCAAAGTAAAGCTTTTGGCTGCTGAAGAGACAGATATTTTCTTCAGTTGGTGGTGACCAAAACAGAGCTAAACGCGTACACAAAGAATCATTTAAACATAGGTATACATTATGGAACAGTGGGAAAAAGGTTAGCTGCTTGAAAGGCTGTGAGGTAAATTAATCACTCAAAATGTTGTTTGCAGTATTTAAAGTATTTAAAGTCTATTATTCTCTGTAGTCTAAGAGGTTTGTCACTACTCAAGGCTGTGTTCAGACTTGAAACTAAACCAGTCCTGAGTCATTCACTTATCTCTGAATAAAGTTTTCAACAAAAATACTCTGAAGTTGTTCCTTATAGTTAGCTGCTGCAGGGGAATTGGAATGTCCCATTAAACTTTTTCCCAGATTGCACATCCCCCTTAAAAATACAGTAAATGTGCCCCCATTAGCTGGGCAGAGGTGACATTAACAAGACCATATTTTATATTTCTATCCTAATTTATGTTGCTGCTTCGGGACAACTGACGTGACAGTCACCATTTGGCTGTGGCGTGAAGCATAAAGGGCGTAAAAAAAGCAGAACATTGGCATCAGGGCACATACTGCAGGAAGAGAGGGACACAAAGTGAAATGCTGATTGAAAAGAGGAGAAAATCAATCAAGCAAGTCTGTCTGATTGACAGCTTGCCAAGGTGTTTTCTGTGGAGGTGTCAAGAAGAGCACAATTGCTCTCCCCCATCCTCCCTCTCTCTTTCTGTTTCCCTCTCACTCTCTTCCTGTCTCATCCATCACTTGCCTCTTCACCCATCATCATACTGTCGTCTCCTCCTAAATGTCTCACCAAACTCCCCCAATATCTCTCCCACTTTTCGCTACATTGTTCCTCCTCTTCAGCTATCCCTCGCACACTCTCTCATTTTCTCTTCCGGTCGCTTACTCATTTTTATTGCAGGGATGCATTCATTGCCAAACATTTAAAGCTGCAGCTCCTTTAATCTTGTTGTTCTGTAACCTTCTGAGGAAAAGAAAGAGCTGCTCCACTTTTGTTACCTTTAAACAACTACACCAATCCATCCTTTAAACACAAGCTCTCTCATGACTCAACTCCAGTGAAGCCTCTGGTTTGTGTTATTTGTTTTCATTATACTCTAAGATACATTACAGTGGCAGAATGGACAAAAACGGAGTGGAGGGAAAAATGCGACCGCTGCAGCTGCACGTGTCCCAGCACCCGGAACAGCACCAAGAGGACATGAAGCATGCAGGATAGCTGAAATACGCAGGGCATGGTAATGAAAATGTCAACACATAAATGAAATAATTCTGTCAACAATGATGAAACAAGTGTGAGCATCTTTTTCTCTTACAATTTTGCCTCATTCATCTTCAAAAGGGCAAAGTGTTCCTTCTCAATCATTTCTAACATGTTGCTTCTAACTTTTTGAGTGTTTATCTGCACTCTCCATCTTTGAAAATGGAAGTGGGCAAACAGGGTTCAGGTATGGTTTCAGAACCTTTTATCACTGAGCTGCCATAGCCATATTTGCTTTTTAATTACCCCTTGCCTCATTTCTACTTGAAGACACTTTCTTTTTAATCAGCGAAAATTGGGTTTGTTAGTGAGAAAGGTTGGATTTTGCTTTTCATTTGTATGTAATTTGTATTTTAATAGTGATAATAGTTTTCCTTACTGAATCCATAAAGGGAATATAATGCAACAAGAAGTACAAGACCACACACTATGGATTTAAATGAATGGCACTAGGGAGTACTTGTCGTAACACAATATAAAAGAGTGCATACAATGATATCATTAAGTTATTTTCTCCTGACACTGCCTGGTTACCAGTTTACAATTGTACGCAATGCTTGCTGAAAAACCTAGTTTCCTAATTGTGTTCTTACACAACTTATCAATAGAAACTATGTTTTGAAGGGAAGGTAATGCTGCCTGGATTACATTATGCGTGTCAATGTCGGAGGAAATATTAAAACCTTCGTAGTAAATGTAAGGAAATACTATTTTAACATATGCAAACTAGGAGATAAGTCAGATTCCTCTGCTTTTAATCAAGTGTTTACAAAATAGAAAAACGTAAAATAATAGTCCACAAGCAAATGAGGAACATCCTGGTGACTACTTCAACCTCTTCTACAGAGTTTACTCTTGTTAATCCTTTATATTGTCTTAAACAATGTCCCTATGCGATACATAATGCTGAGCAAATATGATCTATTTCCAGTTTTATTTTGAAATATAACCACCGTCTTTCATGTCTTCTTTGACTTTGGTTTTCCCTCCTATTTGATCGCATGCTCTGGCCTTATTAGTTTCACCTGGTCCTCATTAGCCCTGCTGCCACCTGTGCACCTGCACTTCATCCCCTCATCTGATTAGTTTGTATTTAAGTCGTGGTTTTCTGTTTAGTCCCTGTTCTGTGCGTGTGCATGTGCGTGTGCGTGTGTGGCGGCCTAGCATTACTATACTCGTGGGGACCTAAATCACGTGTGGGGACTCGCCTCCCTTATGGACAACATGGAGGTCCCCATGAGGGGAATCATTACTTTTAGGGTGAAGACTTGGTAAGGTTTAGGGTAAGGGTACGGTTAAGGGTAAGGCCAGTGGCGGTTCTAGACCAATTTGACTGGGGGGGCCACTGGGGGGCCAGTTATTTTCTGAGGGGGGCACAATAAATGCAGGACGAAAAAGAGAACTAGACAGTATGAAGTAATTGCGCATTAGAAAACAATGCAATACAGTTATTGGTATTTGTTTCAGTACACTTATTTATTTCAGATATATCTTATAGTTATTACTGTTAGCTTCAGCTTAAAGGTGGGGTAGGTAAGTTTGAGAAACCGGCTCGAGATACACTTTTTGTTATATTCCATGGAATGCTCTTAACATCCCGATAGCAATGAATATCTTAAGTGCTTTGACAAAAAATCCATAACAAAATGTCATCTGTGGAAGCCGTAGCGCTGTAAAAAGCACGACCAATCATTTTAGCCGGCCCGGCTAAAGTAACTGGATGGCCTACCTGCCTGTCAGCCTTCCATCTGTGCACAAACTTATCTTGTGCCCTCATTGGTCATGTGCACGTTCGTGTGTGTTGGAGGAGGGGCTCTGTAAGGAAGTGGAAGATTTTTTCCGGCTGTGTATTTTCAAATTCTAGCGCACTCGAACTGGTTTCTCCAAAATTACCTACCCCACCTTTAAGTTATAGTACAATTTTTGTACTAACACCATATCATATTTATATAAAAATAAAGGCAATGAACAGTTACATCTCTACAATTACACGGATACAATAGTTTAACTCACCTTCAATTATCGTGGTAGTCTCTCGAAACGTAGGTTTCAATCAGTCTTTCACTCTTTCTTGGATGCAACAGCCTCTGATGATCCGAGATGAAAAGTGTTTGTTTTTCGCGCGCTTCAGCCGGACAGTGAAAGTGAGTGCACCGCTCTAATGGGTTCTGAGTGCACCGCTCTAATAGGTCTGACTAGAATGACGAATAACGTTAGTTCCGCCTATTCCGTCATTCAATAAATCGTGTAATAAATCATACATTTGTCATTTCTTTCACTTTTCATTTTTAGGGGGGCCACAGGGGGGTCAGAGGTCAGTGTTAGGGGGCACTGGCCCCCCTAGCCCCCCCTAGAACCGCCCCTGGGTAAGGGTTAGGGTTAGGCATGTGTTGGTTATGGTTAAGGTTATGAAGTATCCAGGAAGTGCATGTAAGTCAATGTAATGTCCCCTGAAGTGATGTTTATACATGGTGTGTGTGTGTGTATGTGTGTGTGTGTGTCATGGAGTTCTACCTTGCCTGATTTAAAGTCATTCCTGTTTATTGTTCCTGTTGCCTGCAGTCTCCTACATTTGGGTCCACCTGCTCCACTTTGCAGGACAAAAGGACGGTAAGCTATCTGACAAAGCAAATTAAGGCCACTGTATTTAGGAGAAAGGATTGCACCACTGCTATGCACAGTCCTTTGAAAGAGGGTTTTCAAGCAATATTGTTTTTTTAGCATTTGGGTTACGAGTGTCTGTAATCTCTCTAAACAGATACACAATCCTCTCATAGTCTCTCAACTCAAACTCTTTTCTTGCATCTTTAGTTGCTTATTTGACTGTGACAAGAGGAAGTCTTGGCCCAGATATCCTCTGGCTTCACCCAAAACCCCAGAAATACTGGCTGTTGCCCTCAGAGCCGAAACTGCTGTGATGATTTAAAAACTGAGAGTTAGGTACAAATGCACACCATTTTTAGTTTATGAAACAAATGATGAGCAGAATATATTTCTTACCTTTTGTCAAGTAACAATTGAAGCTTTTGTGGGAAATTATTTGTTTTTATCCAGTCAACATATTTATTTTATTTTATTCGCATCCCCATAGCATTTTACAGTTTGGGTTCAATCTAAGACTGTAATTTCCCCACCTGTCTCAGCACCAGAGAGATATTTTCTTTACCGTTGGAATGATTGTGTCCAATTGCCATCATAATATTTGACATCTACATCCATTTAAAGCTATTTTAAACCATCTTAGCTGTCAGTAACTACTGTAAAATTGAGAGTTGTATTACTAATGCATGCTACTGTGAAAAGGGTGAAACATTTTTTCAGCTTCTTACAGTTTTGTAAGTTTCCCTCAGTCCTTGAAAATGTGTTGAAGGTAAGTTGAGGAGCTGCTTTGTGTCAGTTACCTCCATAAGAGACTGCACTTTGAGAAGGGGATGGGAATCTGGGAACCAAGCCCTGTTGAAATGACTTGTCAGTCAGTCCGCACTTCTGTATTAAAAAGTGCAGAGAAGACATATTGACTCAACTATCCCTGAGTGCCCTTGCTGGCTGGCTTCTACACAGAGGGAGCCTTGATACTAATTATAATGGGAAGACAAAGTCTCCCCAGCGGGCAAGTAAAGAGAAATATAGGAGGATCACTAAAATGATGAATCATGTGTTTTAGTTCTGCAGCTATAAGGAGTTTATTATTTTATCAGTGCGGTGGTCTTTTGGTACTGAAATTAACTGTGTTTGTTTGACAATACCATCTTGAGCACTTGGTAATGTTTCCAAAATGGCATAGAACAAAGATGTTGTAATATGTTACTGGACCTTGTAGAGCAGTGGGGCAGACACACTTGGACATTCTTCTTGTAATGTAAACACATGTTGAATCATGGTACGGACAGCATATTTAAATTCACTCATGTTTTTTTTACCTATGCATCAAAGTATTATTATGGGTTATAGAGATCGCTATTCAGTGATGAGATGTTCATACAGAAGAAGTAGAGCATACAATATTTCTCCTCCAGGAATATTATTTAATTGATTAGAGTTTTTTTTAGATACTTTTAAATCAGTTTTGCAATTTAATTCACATTACTTTGTGGGGTTCATTACGTTTCATCTACTGATTATGTAATTTTATGATTGCCTTTTAATTGCCTCTTCTCATCTAACTCTTCACGAAAAGTTACAGAATACAAATATCAAACTTAATCAAACCACATTTATTCTATATATACATTATATATTTGTATCTTCGCACTACTCTGTCTTAATTATCAAAAACGTTACATCCCATTCAAGTAGCTTGGCTCTGTTTTTATTACGTAAATACGGTGGCCCTGAAGTGTCAAAACAGCATTTCAGGAAACACCACAGCATTTCACAAAACGCTACAGCATTTTAGAAAACGCTACAGCATTTCAGAAAACACTACAGCGTTTGAGCAGTGGTGAACCGTCAGGGCCTTCAAGGTATTCAGAGAATACCCTGGAACACTCAGATAAAACAAACAAAAAATCGATTTAATTATATAAATAAAATGTAATAAAATGTATATAAAATGAATAAATGAGAATCGTATCTGTGTTGTTGATCTGTAATATTACAGTGTTACGTTGATTTGTTTGTCCTTCTCGGACCATGCACTACGCATTTCAGTAGAAAAGAAAGCAACCAATCAGATCTTGTCCTGGGTCTCTGAGTAGAATATCCTTCAACCAAGGTAGGATCTACATCCTTGATCGAGTGCCCTGGCCGTTGCACTGAATGAGAGCGTACGTTTGGACTGACAGTTTGATCAACCAATCATATATTGATTTGTAGCCAATGGGCGTATTCTTTCAGAGTTCCCCTCGGTTCCAGGGTATTCTAGAAGGCCCGCTAGTTAACTGGCTCGAGGCAGAGGATCTAGATCAGGGGTGGCCAACCAGTCAGAGGTTAAGAGCCACATTTTTTCTATGTTACTACAAAGAGCCACATCAAACACAGTCACTGATACCGCTTGTTTCAGTTTTTTGTTTTCTGGAGACAAGATTTCAACCACGTCATTGATGCATTTTTGTGGCATTGGGATATATATTTTTTTAATCCTCTGGAGCAGAGAGAGGAGCTGTTATTGATTAATGCGTCAGTGTTTCTTAGGGTCGAAAACACTAAACTCACAACTTAAAATGAAAGCGTTTAGTTTATTTAATAAAAGAGCACATGTTCAATGTGAAAAGTGACAGTAGTATAGATTATTTGCAATTTGGTGCTATATATATTTAAAAAAAAAATATATATATATAGTATCAACACCTTGAATTTCAGGGGGGGCGCGGGGCTCCGTTGGCGGGGCGCAGTGCCCCTCCAAGACAATGGTAGGGGAAACACTGGATGTTTAATCAACGATTTCCCCCCCCCCCCCCAACTCAAATTGGTTCACTGCATCACAGGTATTATTGTGATTGACTCTTGGGCCACATCAAAATTAGACGCGCTGTCATCCTCTCATACTGACACCTGACACCACACATACACAAGTAGGGAGAGCCGGGACGAAAGTAACGGAGCGATTTTATCCGAGCCCAAACAACTTTGACCGGCCAAATTACGTCAGAATTATCAGCATTCAATACTTAACAGACCTACTAAATATCAGGTTTAACTGTCAGGAGTAGTGTTGTCACGATACCAACATTTTGGTTTCGATACCAAGTCAAGAATTGCGATTCCGATTCTTTTTCGATACTTTTCTTAAAAAAAGGGAAACAGTCTTAAATGTAATTATTGTGCTTTATTTCACACCAGAACACAAACTTTTAAAAATGAGAACAATAAATAAAATAAATGACAAGAATTCGTGTTAAATAAAATTAATCCATTTCTCACAGACAGGCCTCGTGGTGTCCGTAGGCTCTCCCTCACTGTCAGAGATATAGCTAAAATACTTCCAAATTTCGCTTCTGGCGTCTTTTTTGTCAACAAGCCGAGGAGCAGCGGCAGTTGCACTCCCACTTGCAGCCATGCTTCTCGTTTTCTCACATGCTCTGGCAGCTAGCGCGTGCACGAGAGAGGGGAGGCACTTGAGCGTGCTTGAGAGGGGCGGGACTGCAGGCACGGCTGCAGTGCAGGGAGTGGAAGCAGAGCGCTGAACACACACGGCTCTTATTAAAACGACGCTTTCTCACCGGAGTACTTTCCCCCGTCATTCTTAAAGTACCGATACTAATGAAACGGAGGAATCGTAACGTTTTTAACGGCAGGGTATCGCGGTACCTTTCAAGTATCGGTACACCGTGCAATACTAGTCAGGAGTCAGTGTCTCTCCCCCAAACTCACACATATACAATTCGATATGAACTGAAGAGCCGCATGAAACTAGGCAAAGAGCCGCATGCGGCTCGAGAGCCGCGGGTTGGCCACCCCTGATCTAGATGAATGCGACGAAGCAATTCATGCCGTTTTATTGTTTTTAACGTTGAAATGACAAGTGCAACAGGGGAAGATGAAGTTGTTGCGGAATTGTTGTGAGTACTCTTTTCAAGACGACAATTCAGTGAAAAGACGGACATTATAATGCCGCGGAGGGGGGGTGGCGGGGTGTGTGTGTCTACAGAAGGTCCAGTTGTGATAGACACGGTTCGCCACTGCGTTTGAGAAAACACCACAGCATTTCACAAAACTCCACAGCATTTCAATTTATACGGAAAGGGTATTCCTTTAGTGCAGTGGTTCTCAAACTTTTTCTGTCATTCCCCACTTTGAACAGATGGGCCTTTTCAAGCCCCACCTGTTCCTCATCGCTCCAATAAAATGGTAGGCCAAGCTTAAAATAGTCAAATGTATCGTTCTATACGGAGCCCCTAAAGGTTCATGGAGAAAAAAAAAAGAATCTCGTGCGCACGATATACTTTCTCTTTCGCACAAAATATTATTTTGTTCGCACGACAAAGTTACCAGTGCGCCAAGTAGGAAGTGGAGCACAGAGGAGACAACCATTTCATTGCAGACTGTTATGTTTATGTGGAGAAATGGCAGTGCATACATTATTTGAGATATTTCAAACTCGGACTTCATTTAGGGACATTTTGGCCAGAGCTATTTGTTTAAGCACCGGATTCGCAAAACAGAAGAGTCTGTAAACCAGTCTGCTTTGATCTATGAATTCATGTCCGTGACTCTCACAGTATCTGCTGCCCACAGCTGTTTTATAGAAGGAAAACCTCCTTCACTTTATGAAATCTCTGCACCAGTGGCCTGTACTGCGAAGCAGGATCTGCTATTTACTATTCATTCATGAGGTAGAACAGCTGAATAGAGATCGAGGCTGCTACATTTAACCACACACATCGAACTGCCCGATTATTCCCCCTCTTACTCGTTTTATGAAGGAGATCTCCGGTCAACAGGGCGTATGATAATAATAATAATAATAATAATAATAATAATTTCAATTTATATAGCGCCTTTCACAAAACCCAAGGACGCTTTACAATGGGAAGTAACAAAACAAAAAGTAATAATAATCATACAGATACATAGGCTGAAGAAAACAAAACAGGAACAGGTTGCTGAGTACTGTGTATTAGTTGAGGCCAAAGGCCTGAGTGAACAGATGGTGTTTGAGGTGTTTTTTGAAGGTGTCCAGAGTGTCTGCATTCCTGATTGCAGAGGGGAAAGAATTCCAGAGGGTGGGGGCTGCGACACTGAAGGCTCTGTTGCCAAATGTTTTCAGCTTGGAGCGCTGGATGGAGAGCAGCCCTTTGTCAGAGGACCACAGGTGACGAGAGGGGGTGTAGGGCTGAAGGAGGTCAGAGATGTATGGAGGGGCTAGGGAGTGGAGAGATTTGTAAGTTAGCAGGAGGAGTTTGTACTGGATGCGTGACTTGACCGGGAGCTAGTGAAGGTGGATGAGGGTAGGGTGATGTGTTGCCAGGGCTTAGTGTGGGTGAGGAGCCTGGCTGCAGAGTTCTGGACGTACTGGAGCCTGTCCGGGGCTTTGCTGGTGACCCCGAACAGAACTCCATTGCAGTAGTCCAGACGAGAGGAGATGAAGGTATGAATTAATGTTTCTACAACGGGGTCGGGGAGAGAGGGGCGGAGTCTGGAGATGTTTCGTAGGTGAAAGAAAGCAGTTTTGACAGTAGACCTGATGTGGGAGTTGAAAGTGAGGCTAGAGTCCAGAGTGACGCCCATGCTGCGAACCTCAGGGGAAGGGTGGATGGAGCCGCCATCGATGGTGAGGAGCAGATCTCCAACCTTCCGGAGCAGTGTTTTTGGGGCCACAACCATGAGCTCTGTTTTGTTATTGTTGAGTTTAAGTAGATTTTTTGACATCCAGGCGTGGATGTCACGGAGGCAGTTGACAAGTGACAGTGGGGGGGCATGATGTGTGTGTGTGTGTTTGTGCTCAGCTCCGCTCTGTGTGTGTGTGTTCGGTGTGTTTGTGTGTGTCTGACACCGGCATTTGTTTTCAAATGACCATGAACAGTAATTTACACACATCTGGTTCTCCATATGTACTGTATATCTGTATTCCCAAGTGAAAGACATTTGTTTAATCTTAATCTCTATGTAGTGCTATAGTCCAGCCGGAGTGCACCGGAACGAACAACACTATCATAAACAAATGCCCACACACACACGCCCTGAAGACCGGACATATTCTTCATAAAACTAATAATATGGCGTAGTAATCGGGCAGTTCGATGTGCGAACGAGAAAGTATATCGTGCGAACGAGAAAGTATATCGTGTGAACGAGAAAGTATATCGTGCGCACAAATTAATAAAACGTGGCCTCGTTTTATTTATTTTTCTCTCTATGAACCCTCAAGCAGTGTGCGAACTATACCACGGTCTCCGGGGGGGGGGAAAGAGAAATCTGTTGCACACGGGGTGGTGCCACAGGTCTACATTTACATGAAACGTCCCGATGGATCATGTTCATGTCAACAGATTTACCGAGCATGTATGGGCTACGCAAACTTCAATCAACTTGATAATAAATAATCCACGGACCACCAATGTAACATTTGACTGTTTAATGTAGGTAGTGGGTGGAGCTGCGGGCAGCATGCAAGCAGGGGACACTTTTTCATGAATCATAAACTCTAAATATAATTTTATTTCACTTATTTTACACCTTTGAAAAAAAAGAACATGCCCAAATTTATTTGGTCATCATATCAGTATTTTAGAGAGCTCCCCCCAAATTTCACAAACCATGTTCCCAGGGGAGCTCATGTCACCACTAGGGGAGCTATAGCTCCCCCTGCTCCCCTCCAGTTCGCACCCTGCCCTCAAGGGCTCTGTAGTTCTATAACAGGGGTCTCCAACCTTTTTTAGGATGAGAACTACTTTCAAAAAATAAAACAAGTCGAGAGGTACTTTTACTCCTCTTTTTTGTTTTGTTTTTTTGCAGTGTATTTAGCACATTTTAACATTATTATATGCTTACGTTTAACCTGTGTGTGCTGTTTGGGTCTGTGGGACCAGTTTTCAGTGTTTACTAAAATAAAATGTATTCAATTTAATTATTTTAACCTGCTATATTTGGGGGTGGACCTCACCTCCTCTCGGGGGGTTCGGGGCCATGATTGTTTTTTAAATGTTGAAGTTAAAAAAGTTTGAGCACAAAATGAATTTATGGGTACAGCTCTCAACACTCATATGAAAGGGAGCTGTATAATTTTCAATGATCCAATTGAGTTATACTGTGGTGTTTTCTGAAATGCTGTGGTGTTTTCTGAAATGCTGTAGTGTTTTGTGAAATGCTGTTTTGACTTGCACTTCAGGGCCACCGTACATAAATAAGGTTGTAGAAGTAAATGTCACTGGTATGGTAATTCTGAAGACGGTGGATCTTATCACACTCAGGAATGCTTCAATAAAAAATAATCTGCAAATATTATAGTCAAATATGGCTGGTGATCATGCTATCTGATTTTGTGGAGCAGAACATGTCAAATCAAATCAAGTTTTATTTACATAGCACATTTCTAAACGATTTTTGGTCGAGCCAAAGTGCTGTACATAAAATAAAAATAGCCTACAGTAGAGACACTTTACAGCAAATACAACAGCACAGATTGTTCAGAATATCAGTATGAGAAAAACGACACCCTCTGTCCTTAGAACCTCACATCGTACAAGGAAAAACTTCCAGAGAAAACCCACAGTTTAAGGGGAAAAAATGGGAGAAACCTCAGGGAGAGCAACAGAGGAGGGATCCCTCTCCCAGGACGGACAGACGTGCAATAGATGCCGTGTGTAAATCCAAGAGATAATTCATTTTACAGCATATAGACCGAATGTTAGGAAATGCATGTGTCTGTAATAAGAAGATGAATCCACGAGGATGTCAGCTACAATCCTGTGGAAGCCATCAGGGAAGCAGCATGACAAGACCCAAGGCAGGACCGCAGAGACAGGTTCAGCCACGACCCGAAGTCCACGACTTAATCCAGAACTCAGGATAGAGGATCCAAGACACAGGACTACAGCAAGAGGATCAGCCTCGACTCCGGATCCCGGCGTAGATATAGATACAAAACAAGAAAAAAGATTTGGCTGGGTTAATCGGAACAAGAGAATACACAGACACAGACAGAGAGGGAAAAGGTCATTGGATAAAAGTTATTCTTGATAACCCTCTAGAAAGATCTCATGAACTTCTCCACTCAATCTATCAAGACCCGGGCAGTTCTATTAAATATAGGAACAAGATGTGGAGAACAAGATGCCTTATTTGTAAGCTGCCAAACAGGGCATCACCTTGCTATCCATCTTCCATTAGGAAAAATGTTACACTCACTTTATCAGTGCAAAATCTCACACCGCTACCATTTATAATCTTCAGTGCAAGAGTCTTGAAATCCACATTTTTTTACTGTTGAATCTTTAATATAAACTACATTTAAGGATGATGATACGACTTTACATCTATTATTTTGCTCATTCAAAAAATTAATACAATTCCAAATGTGTCATAACTTTAACAAGCTCTACTAATCATTATACAGCTCCTGTAATACAATGTTTGTACTCTAACTATCATATGTCTCAAGATTAATTAAGATAAGATATGATAAGATGGACCTTTAAAAATCCTGTAGGGAAAATCCTGTGTCGAGGCAGAAACAGAATAAGAAGAAGCACATATATTACACATGGAATATACACCGGAATTAAGACATATGCTAGTAAATTGGAGCAGGAATGAAGAGCAAAGAGAAATGGAAACAATAAAAAGAATAATCAATGTAAAAGCAAGGGAATAAGACTAGACTTGTGATGTGGAAGAAGGCAGAAATCAATAGGATCGTTCTTTTGATTAGAGATTTCTAACTTGAATGTGATACAGTAGCATAGTTCTCTTGTAGTTTATAGTGTTTTAGTGATAGTCTGTAACACACTAGTTGAATTATCAGATCCTCTCCACTCTGATCATCTTAAGACTACAATATGCTTCCATTTACAGTTTTTCTCGATTGCTAACACACACTTTTTTTTCACACAATTCACAAAACCACACACCCAAAGTGCAAAGCACCTCATTTCTCCTGCTAAATGAAGAACTGCCCTCAAAACTACATAAACACTTACCAAATGCAAACTTTAGCACCAAATATAACACACTTCATTCATAATGCTAGATTGTTTGACCACCCAACTACACACTGCTGAGCATACTCTAAAGCACTTTCCTCTGTTATGGGCTATGCTCTGTACAGAGAGGGTTCTGCAGAGAAAGATTGCTGAGTTTACAGAAATACAGTAAATGAAGAAATACAAATGAGTTGTTGAAAGAAATCACATTTTATTCAAAGATAACACTGTGCAACATGCATCTCAGCACATAGCTGCTATGCTTCGGACCTCTCTAAGTGTGATGCATTGTTTTCCAAAACCCAGTTTGTAACTGCTGCTTCCTGCCTCATTGGAAACCCTTGGCCTTCCACCTCTTTGTTTCTCAGTCCTTCAGATAAACAACAAAGACATAGTGGTCGGTCAGTGTCTGTGTTGCATCAAAGTAAGTTTACCACCGTACATTGTGCAGGTTGTTTGTAGTTATAGTATGCAACATGCCAACAATTCAATTACAGTAATGAAGTAAATACGTTTCACACAACAGATATAAGCTCTGATATATCATGAGAGTATTGTTCTTTGTCCACGTCCTCTCCCTCCAGCTCTACCTCTCATTCTTCCTCCTCCTGTCACTCTCAGCCCAGCCCTTCCTCTTCCTCTTGCTCTTGCTCCTCCTCTTCCTCTTGCTCTTGCTTCCATGTTGGCTTCCATTGTTGCTGTAAGAAAGTACTCACCTGTGTTATTTTCATAGTGCTTACATCCTGATTGATGAGCCAACAATAATGCTACAAGGTGTTTGGTCAGGTGGAACGTGCTTCTTGATCATTGGTCCATGTGTGAGGCATTTTGAATATCAGTGTTTTAAACCTGCTAACACGTGACTTTGTCAGATTCCTGTGTCTTACGTGGAGAAACGTGTGCAGTGGTTTGCAAAAAGTGCCATGTTGATTTGCAAATTGTGTGAAAAGCTGAAAACGTGTTTAGAGTTTTGGAGATTTGAGCTGATGTTTTGCTCTTTGAGTGTCAGTTAAAATAATTGTGCTTCATGTATAATTTTAGTGTGTTAGCAATCGAGAAAAACTGTAAAGCAGCTCTTCTTGTCCAAACACTGGCTGGGCCGAGAAAAATAAGTGAGGCTGTGAGAGTAGCAGCCATTCAGCGCAGTACAACGCGGTGAGTGTCGGGGAAAAAATTGTATGATTTGCTGAGACAGAAGATTAGTAGAAAAGTGTTGAGGTCGAGGGAGCCAGGAGCAGAGATGAGAGCGCAGACAAAGCAGAAGAAGGGTGCAGTAGGAAGAAAGGGAGAAATATGTAATATAAATGAAAGGGTACTCCTGCTGTTGATAATTGGAGTTGTGATGTGCCAACACAGTCTGAAAGGTTTTTCACCTGAGGGTACTATACCACAGGGGCCCAGACACTGAAACCACATTACAGCCCTCGTGTGTGCACTAGCCAGTTTCATCCTCTGGCTGAAACTTGACAAGGAGGAGAGAGCAGGACAGAATACTTGAAAGATAAATTGACTTTTCTGCTCTTTTCTAAAAGACATTCACCAATAGCGCAGTGTGGAGCAGTGCCGAAGGTTTTTCTGGCCAAAACCTATTAAGGTTGAGATATCATCAGTATGGCTAATTCCATAAAATGCTTGACGAATGTAGAATTTTAGATTCTGTAGGTTTGTCATGCCCCATTTGTCTTTTTTTAGGCTTAACGATCATTATTTTTCTTTCTCGTTCTTCAAATTAATAATGTAGTTTTACAATACCGTTTTCTTGATTCAGTTAAAGGTGGGGTAGGTACGTTTGAGAAACCGACTCGAGATACACTTTTTGTTCTATTCCATGGAATGCTCTTCACATCCCGATAGCAATGAATATCTGAAGTGCTTTGACAAAAAATCCATAACAAAATGTCATCTGTAGAAGCCGTAATACTGTAAAAAGCATGACCAATCATTTTAGCCGGCCTGGCTAAAGTAATTGGATGGCCTACCTGCCTGTCAGCCTTCCATCTGTGCACAAACTTATCTCGTGCCCTCATTGATCATGTGCGCATTTGTGTGTGTTGGAAGAGGGACTCTGTGAGGAAGTGGCAGATTTTCTCCGGTTGTGTATTTTCAAATTCTAGCGCACTCGAGCTGGTTTCTCCAAAATGACCTACCCCACCTTTAATGTGGGCCTCAATCTCTGTTGTGCATTTAGAAGGTCAAAACCACATGAAGTAATTGCTGCCTTATGATCTGCAAGACTGTCCTCCTAATAAAAAAGACTAAGCTCTTTCAGAAAATCAAAATCCAAAACATCATTTCAAGTTTCAAATAATAGGAAAAAAATAGAAAAGCGTTGTAAGCTCATGTATTATAACTATACTTAAACTCGTTTTAATTTATTTTCTTTTGCTGGCACTTTCTGAAAGAATAGTTGATGTGTTGTATTTAGCATGTAGCATTTTTACCTTTTGAGTAATACCACACCAATGAAGTAGGCCTGTACTGTATGTAGCCTGTGATACAAGTTCCGGGGGAAAAGTACCAATTACTGCTGCTCATTAAGCTTGTTTCTTTACATGTATGGTCGTTTTTGAAGTAGCTCAGTTTAAATGCTGCAGTGTCTAAAAGTGTATAACATTTTTGTTGATTACATTTTCTATCAATGCTTCTTTAACCATGACCATGGTCCAATCACTAAGCGTAACCAAGCCTTCATTTTTTAATAAACCTAACCAAACCTTAACCACAGGGGTGTTGGATCATAAATCAACTTTACTTCTCCAATACTGATCTTCAAAAGATTATGTCAGTCTGAAAGGACTAGCAATGTGCATTAATGCTTATTTGGACAACATGTTCATATCTTCCACATCTTTAAATGTGAGTATCTGAGAAGACACTAAAGTGTGTGACAAAGACGCTCAGAGAATGATTTATGGTTCTGGTCAGACCTCCCTCTTGTCCGTCCTGGCCTCCTTTTCACCATTCTGACTCTCTGTCAATTTGGTCCATAATTTTCTAAACTTATTGTGAGCAATTATGTTATATGTGGTGACAGCAAACATTCACAACAGAGCATGTGAGTGGGCAAGCAGTGACATGTGTATAATTAACTAATTGTTGTACATTTGTGGGAGGCACAAATGGTGTCAGCGTTACGTCACTCTGTGACATTCTATAGTAGTCACAAATGAATTGATTGAATGTACTATTCAGAGACACTTTGCAGTTATTATTGCAGGAAAATGTGATTGCATAATCCAATTATCTGGAATGTGTAGATTCTCTCAACTTTCAGTGCTGATCTGAATCATGCAGACTCAAGTCGCAGCCTGATGTAAAATGCAAACTGAGCTTAAAATGACCACAACATGTAATATTTTGATCTAATAAAGATAACATATTTTGACAGTCAATTGCTGTGCACTTCAGGAAACTAATGTGTTTACCTAAAACATTTTTGGCAAATATCCAATATCAGCGATGTCGCCATGTTTCAAGATCCAAGCAATTACTTCTGGAAAGGCATTGTTATCAAGTCAAAGAATAAATCCAGTTTGTAATCAACCAAAAGTTTTCTTTTATTAGAACATACCCTGCATCACAGTTTGACTTTCAGGGTTTCATTTATTGTTTTTTCATAAAATACTTTGAAAGTGAAGTTTCCAGGAACTGTGCAAAGTTTGGACAACGTTTAGATCAATTGGATCGTAATAAAATGCTATATGTATTTTTTTTTTGCCAGCTTTACATGTCTGGTCCACCTAAGAATGTCATAGCATTTCTCTTCATATTTGTTTCCTGCTGCTTTACATTTTGCTTTTACCAAGCCTGATTGTGATGTTATTGAAAGCTGTTGTGTGAATCGGAGGTCAACAAAAATAACAGAATAGACATGGATTGGGGTTCTGGCAGCAGATATCAATCCATCAAGAAAAATGATATGCTTGGTATTGCAATCTGGCTTGGTTCAGCAGTTTTACTGCACTAAAATACAGAGTGGAATGTAAGGCTGTAACTCCACTGTAAAACACACACTCCTGTATATCTGTCTTAGTATGAGAGTATTTTACCGTCATTCCTGAACCACCATCCAAAGGTTACCGCAGTATTGATGATGTGTCTGTACATGTTAGTTACATGCTCACTTGTGCTGTAGTGTTCTTCAGTGTTTCGTTGAGAACTTGTGACATATTGACTTCGGCGTCTATTCCTGGTGTGTAGTTACTTTGTAGACTTGTTTACTATGGTTGGTCCTCCGAGTGAATTACATCGCTTTTTGCTTCTCATCCGCTCTTCAAGAATTGTAGAAGAAAGGACCCAAGGCTACATGTCCCATTTTCTCTTGGAATTACCTTTTTCCCAAACAACTGTTTTCATTGGTTGGTCCCAATTGATACATCTTCGGTCAGAAGGCCTGTGCCTGACATTTTCAGGGCAAATGGGGGTCTCAATTCTTACAGCTTTTATGGCGCATTTCCACTGCAGCGCGTAGCACGGTTTAAGCGTGCCGTGCCAAACCCGGCCCGTTTTTTGTTGCGTTTCCACTAGGGGTAGTTCCGGCTAACGGGTACTGTTTCACAGTTTTTCTGGCCCTCCAAAATCCAGGTTCTTTTCGGGCCAACAACCGGGATGAATATACTAAACTAGTGAGATAATTGCTGTCAAGGGGGCTACAACTACAACACAATTAACATATTTGACCGTGATTTAATTGTAATACACGTTTCAAAATGATGCCGAAGTAACAACATACTGATACCGGTTAGTAAAAACCATGAATTAATGCTTTGACAAGTCTGCAGACAGACGGCAGGCGAAAAACCTTTTAAAATGCGTGTTGTCTAAATGGGGATCGGCTAAGCTAACGCAGAATATGCTCCGACCGCCCACACTCACAACAACGGCCTATTACAGACATAAATAAACCAGCGACTGTATTCGCCATGACACAGACAGTCTGTGGTTTGTACTTCTTTAACTTGTGTCTAGTTTCTGAACAGATATGAGGAGCTCTGAGTGCTAACAGCTAATGGCTGATGTTGGTTTTCTGTGCTTCGCATTGAAGATGACATCATGGCTCCGCCTACACTGCGTTACTATAGTTACTGCCTCAGCTACTAAACTGTAATGGAAACGCGGCATAAAGTGAGCTTGGCCTACCAAGGCCTGACTATACCGTACTAAGCCGTGCGAGGCCCTGTAGTGGAATTGCGCCATTAGTTTAACATATAGTCGACCATATTTGCCTTGTTTTTAAAGTAGCCTATGTGGGTTTTATGAACGTGTCCACTAGAAATAAATAATTCCCAATATGGACAGTTGGGCAAGGTTTAAGGCTGCTTCAAATGTTACGCTCTGTTTTTTATGTTTTAGGACCTTGGGTCCGAAACAAAACATTAGCACTGGTCTCCTCTCAAATATTACAATCTTAGGTACTGCTGAGTCTGTTTTTTTTTGGTGGCCTAGTTTTAACTGCTCAGCCCTGTATTGTTTCCCTTGAAGGTAACATAATGTAAATCAAACAGAACAGTAGAGGATGCCAAGCACATCTAAGGTCCCCAGAGACAACACAAAACTAGGGATGCAGGATATTGGTTTTTTGAAACCGATACCGATAACTTCCTGCTTCTCAAGACCGATACCGATACCGATAACCGATAATAATATAATATATATATATATTAAATGTACCTGTAGTTTTTGCACACCTGGTGGTAAAAAAAAGACTAGTAGTGAGCAAATGACATGAGCATTACTACTATGAACAAAACAAAGCCAAGAACAGTTTTGACTCTTCAAAGTATATATAATTGAGTCAATCAGTCAATGTCAATGACAATGTGTTTCCCTGAACAATGAGTGAACAATGAGTGGTCCATATTAAGAAATGGAAACAACTATTACCTGGCATTACTCTGGCAAACTTCTTGCCTTTTTCAAAAGCCTCGTCGATAGGTAAAAGCCCCGGTGCCTTTGCAGCTGGCTTTGGATTCGCCGCTAGTTTAGCAGCGCAGGCGTCTTCGTACGCTGTTAACACACCATCGTAGCGATGGCGATGTTTCAGGTGACTAATGAGGTTGGAAGTATTATAGCTCGTTGCCTTTTTCCCTCCTCGTGGAACTTCTGCATTGCATTTGTTAATACAAATAGCAAGCAAACTATCTAACTCTGAAACTTTGAAATAGTCCCATACTACCGACGACATGTTTGTTTACTGTCCTGGCTTCACGGCCGCACACCATTTAATCTCACAGCCAGGCATGAGTTAGGGAGCGCTGGATTTGTGAAAAACTCCCCTCTTCCTAAACCACTAATACCACAGTACTGGCAAAACGGGAGGAGCCGAGTGAAAAACAAACGCCCCTCATCCCAATCCACCCACACCGCAGGATGTTTTTCTTTTTTTTTACCCCAAAAATATATTGTATATTATCGGGGCTATTAATACTTTTATCGGGTTTATCGGGATGACGTCATAATTCCTAATATCGGACCACTACACAAAACATTTTCAAATATCTCAGTTTTTGTGTGAGAAACAAACAGCAACATTACTGGTTTCTGGGCAGACCTCAAATGACAGAAGGGCCCAAAAGGATCAATCTCTTTGCCGTAATTACTCAGTGCTTTTCAGTGATTGAAAGTCTCTAGTACTAACAACTAATACTGTATAATAATATGCATCGGTATGCAATACTACTTTTCTTTGTGTATGGATTTGCTGTTGGGAGACTTATTGAGACATTCTACAGTTCAATGTAATGCACTTTTTACAAAAATGTGTACCTATAATTAGCACTAGGTATCGAGAAGACACCCTATGTGGTCTCAATACCCCAAAGATTGATAAAACGTAATCTTCATTCCATTTCTAAAATACTTTTCTCCACCCTTCTGTGCGACTCATTCTAACCTTGTGCTTTAACATGTATTTCAATGATATGTCCATTTATTGCCTCAATAATACCTCATCAATATATATATTATATATATATATATATATATATGTGACTCTTTTACTTTCTTTGAAAAGAGAATTTGAAGGATAAGTGTCCATGTCTCTTTACTCAGTGTTAATGTGGAAAGAGACATAGAGTGGTTGAACAGCGCTCGCTAACAAGTCTGAGACTGTCCACAAGGCGGATCCATCCCAGAATCTCTGACATTAAGATCACATTGTGGGACATAATGTAATTTACCTGCCTCATCAGCTAATGCAGCACAAATCCATTTTTGCCCAAACAGGAAGGGCCACATACATTACCTTGATGACCATGCAGAGTCAAGGTGGAACGACTAATGAGAGTAAATGTAATTACTGTCCACCTCCCATTTCAAAACAGAATAAACCCTCCTGCACTCCCATTTGGAGCTCTGAACACCCGGACGGGAATAAACCTTCCTCACGTCACCACTCAGCGCTACAATGGGCTTTCCTGTCACTATTTACATTGGTGTATGGGCTCTACATTATATTTCCCATTAGCTGATGGCTATGCCGCCATAGTCACATCCATGCAGTGATTTAAAAACAAGAGAATTAAAGCAGGTGTTGAGTTATTGACATTTTAACAGTATCCCAAAGAAACTTTCCACTCCAGTTTTTCTGAACTGCTGAGTAATAAGAGATCTGAACCAAATAAAATAGCAACCAACCTCCTTCATCCTGACAGCCTTATTTACTGCAAACACTGTATTTTGCTTTCTGAAATGTACGATGTGCACTGAAAACAGAAAATCACTTGTGCTGTCTCTATCTGTTTCTCTCACATGCTCCCTCCGCCTGTCTCCCCTTTACATTCTCCTCATACAAAGGTGACTTCCACACTTCTCTCGGATTATAATGTGCCATGGAGGTGAAAGTAGTGGGGTGTCAGATGAGTGTGCTCTACTTTTTCTCTACCCTTCTCCCAGCCTGTCTCTCTCTTTCTATCTCATTATAGGCTCTAAACTTTAGGAAATTAGGTATCGTAAAGTAAACCTGTTGACAGGCGAGCAATTTTAAGCAATGCAGCCTTATGCCTCATGCTATGTGTGCAAAGGGAGATGAGAAATGTAAAGCTATTAAAGTTGTTAAGCAAGGAGTTTAAGATCCGGAAGAAATTGACATGCAAAACCTTCTCTCATTCTCCGACACACAAGACAAGAGTCTAATTTCTAAGGAGACAAGTTAACCCTCTAGCTTTTCACTGAGCATGTTTATCCCGAGTATTATTTAATAATAATTATTTTTATTTATTTATGTTATCCCCCACTTAATGTATTGGGGAGGAGAAAGTGAAGTTGATGATCCTGTGGGGGTATGCATAATTAATAGGAAGTAAACAAAAAAAAAACAAAAAAAAAAGTAAATAACCTTATCTTATCCAACAGCTGCGTTGATATCCAGACACCCCCACACCCTTGCCTGGTAAAGAAAACCCCCTTTCCATGCAGTTAAGCTGCTTATAAATATTTGTAATTAAAATCGTAGAGGGAAAGCAAGGAGAGTGGCATCTTTATCACTGGAGACACTGCTGCTGCAGGTGTCTTTGATGCCCAGAGAGGCGTTTTCATCTGACAGTGCAGGAGAGAACAGACCGCAATCGGCTTGTCCCACTCAGCAGCTCCCTCCCTCCCCTCTCTCCCATCCCTCTCCCCGTGCACACTCAAATGTCCATTACCCTTTTTGTTTTGCATTTTCATCTTTTGCGGCCAGACCTTTGAAATCTCGCAAATCTTAAGTAATTCATCAATACTTAAAGAAAGCACTCTTCTATTATAGGACATGCCAAAACTCAGATTCTGCAGATAGATCCAGCTTTATATAATTGCATTATTATTTTTTAAAGTTGCACTATTCAATTTCTTTTTTGGTAAATAATGAATTAAATAACTACATGTCAAACGGGTTGTTTATAATAATAAAACGATGATTATGATACTTATTTACAATGACTAAATAAGAGCGGACGCTGTCTCCATTTCGTCACCCGTTTTAAGAAGCCATTGTGAACTTCGTATATGTCTCCGACTGGCAGTGACTCCACTGTTGAGCTCCTGGCTACTCAAACACTGGGCATCGTTGATGGGGTTCTCGCTTCAGAGCACATCTCGAACGGTAGCCGGGCTAGCTTAACAGTCCACAGACTGAACCCAACTAATTTTCGGTCGACGGGCGTTAGCCGGCTACCCGATTCTCTCACAGAAGAATATTATAGTCAACCTCGCCGTTCTTCCTCTGGAGTAAGGTAAGGTTTTGACTTCAAGTTAGCAACACACCAGTTGCTAACTTGAAAAAAAGAAAAAAGTGTCCTCGCTACCGTGGTGTCGGTAGTGAGGACACTTTTTTCTTCTCTCTTCCACGGAGGAGAAAAGGATTACAGGAATATTACCATACCAGGTAATATCCTTGAGAGAAAAAGACCCACGCTGTCCTTTTTTCCCCCGGATTAAAGACAGATCTCGAACGTACCTGTCATGAGCGGACCCTCTCCACGCCTCACGGCGAACGAGATGGATGCCTCTCCCCCTCACACCAGAGGAGTCAGGAACTCGGAGGCTCGGCGCTGCGGTTGCGGGTTGAAAGTGTCAGGCACAGACTCACACCAGATCTGTTCGTCCTGCCTCGGGCTGGAACACGCCCAGGAGGCCATCGACAACCCCGGCTCATGCGGGCATTGTGCCCGCCTCACCGTGAAGAGCCTCCACCGAAGGTTAGTGCAACAAGTTAACCTGTCGGGACGGGACCCCCTCATGTCCACTGATCCGCCGACCGGCAATCAAGACACGGGGACGTCTGCCGCAGAGACGGAGCCCCTCACTGCGGTCTGGGGCTCACCGACAGCGGCACCCGCAGAACCGGAATCCCGCGCCATATCAGGCCGAGATCCGGTGGCGGCAAGAAACGCGGGAACGGGGCCCCACGCTATACCAAGCTGGGGCTCCCGACTGGACCTCACCACGGTTTCACCCGCGGAAGATGTCCTGGAGTTAGACTGCATGGAGGACGAAGAGTACACCTCTGAGTTCCTCCTGTCTGACTCGGATGAGCAGGAAGACGACATCTTCATGTCATCGACTCAGGCTGCAAAGCCGGGAGCGATGGCTGCTCCCCCGGGCGACAGCACACCAGCTTCGCCCTGTCTCAGTATGGACCTACAAGCCGTGTGTCAGCGCGCTGCGGCCAAACTAGACATCCCATGGCCCGAAGTGGCCAAGGAGACCTCCAGGTCCCGTTACGAGGGAAAACTTTTTTCCCAAACAACGAGGGCAAAGAGGCAACTCCTCCCGGTCTTCCCGGAGATGTTGGATGAGGTGTCGGTCTCGTGGAGAGACCGGCCCTTTAGCAACAAGGCCCCAATCCAGGGTGCCTCCTCCCTTGACTGTGACGATATGGAGAGGCTCGGCCTGCACAAGGGTAAGCCTCTTACTAAGCAACGACTATCCCACTGGATCGTGGAGGCGATTGCTTTGGCCTATACGAGTCAGAATCTGCAAGCACCTTTGGGTCTGCGGGCTCACTCGACTCGGGGCCTGGCTACATCCTGGGCTTTGTTCAAGGGTGTTTCCATCCAGGATATCTGTGCAGCGGCAAGCTGGTCTTCGCCACTCACTTTTGTCCGCTTTTATAGACTGGACGTCTCCGCTCCAAGCGTGGCCCGAGCAGTGCTGGGCACCTTGTTGAGTCTGGACTCCACCTGTTAAATTCTGGTTGATCGGTGATCTTCGAGATAAGCTCGTCTGGCAATACGGGAGCTACAATATCCCATAGTGAGACATCGAACGGAGTGTTATGAATGAGAACTATAGGTTACTTACGTAACCCCAGCACTCAGAGTAACATGAAGTGAGATGTCTCACCAGACGGCCCTCCTTGCTATGGTGAAGTGAGAAGAGGTGCTTATTTTGAATGACGCATGCGTCGTGGCGCAAGCTACTTATAGGGGGTGAATTCCCTGACGTTGACGTCAAGAATCACCGGCCAATCAGGATTGGCGTAATGAGATTGATGCTTCTGTTTGCTCCGCGATGAGGCGCATCCCATAGTGAGGGCTGGGGTTACGTAAGTAACCTATAGTTTTTGACACGGCTGACTAACTAACTATACGTCGGAGACCAATCTATAGCTTAAAGGAAATTGTATATTCAATTACAATTCTCACAAACAGCAAATTATGTCTAAGTTGCTCATCTGATTTATTTTTAAACTGATGTTTCCTACAACTTCTTAGAGTGATAAAGTGTCACAGTAGCAAAAAAACAACAACTTTCAGTTCAATATTCATAATCGCTGCTTTAAGCTTGATACTAAAAACAGACCATTAATGAAAGATGCTGTGATGCACTAAAAGATAAGCATTTTTCAATGATTTCTAAGTGTATTTTTTCAAAATAAATGGTGACATTGCTCTCTGCAAACTAGACACCAGTTGCTGACAATTTCTTAAATCCTCCCCTTTGGCAAAGAGTGGTTGCTGTGTTACACCACAACACATAGGGGTTTCTGAGGAACACAGTATCAGGATGGAAGAAAAATAGAAATTCTTCAAATAACAAAACTACACCAAATGTAGATTTTTCAATTTATATCAACTGATATTTATATTATTATATACAATATGTAAAAAATATATATATTTATTGATTTATTTCACAGTTAAAGGAGTCAAATCACTAAAATAGTTTTCAAACATCAATTTAAAGTCTATGGTATTGATTGCAAGTTCAAGACACTGCAATGACGACCAAGGGGACAGCTGGGAAATCAGTAAAGTGTAACAGGCCTGTTTGTGTTGCAACTAAAACTAAGAAAAAGAGAGTATTTTTTGTATTGAGTGGGAGGGAGGGAGAGAGGTATACATATCACTGCCCCTGAGACAAGTCCCTTACTCCACATCAGCATTTAAACTGCTACAACCATTTTTCTTTTAAATCAGCAAATCATGCCTCAGCTAAGCCAACCATTTCCATGTTTGGACATCAATTCATAATCTAACACCTGTTTATGTCTTTCGCTTGATGGATATTTTCTTCTTTATGTTTCTAGATAAGTCCAATTATTTTCAGGGTTAAAATTATGCTCTTTAACGAGTGTTAGCTTCATAGCACAGAATGTGTTTTCCTTTTAAGATACCAAGCAAATACTACGAGAACTTTTGTGTATTTGAAACATTAGCGATAAGTAATCAAAAAAGCATTTTGTGAACGAGATGACTGGATCCGTGCGCTATTGCCAACGCAATACATTATGCCTGTAGGCACACTCCACAGTTGAAACAGTGCCGTCAACAGGAAAGCCTTGCTGCTTGTCAGCCATGATTAATGTGAAGTCCCTCAAAAACTGGAAAAAAACATCAGAGAAACTTTCGATAGAAAAGGTTAAAAAAACACAATTGCAGTGAATGAGGACATTGCTGAACTTCATACAGTTTTTCCCCATCTGTTCCCAATCATCCCAGATGCTTTGTCTCACAAGAATTATGAGACCTTTCCCATGAGGAAATTGCTTTTACAGCAACCTCATCCTGCGCTTCAGACTCCTCAGCAGCCATCCAGTGTGTGTGTGTGTGTGTGTGTGTGTGTGTGTGTGTGTGTGTGTGTGTGTGTGTGTGTGTGTGTGTGTGTGTGTGTGTGTGTGTGTGTGTGTGTGTGTGTGTGTGTGTGTGTGTGTGGTGGTGTGTGTGTGTGTGTGTGTGTGTGTGTGGTGTGTGTGTGTGTGTGTGTGTGTGTGTGTGTGTGTGTGTGTGTGTGTGTGTGTGTGTGTGTGTGTGTGTGTGTGTGTGTGTGTGTGTGTGTGTGTGTGTGTGTGTGTGTGTGTGTGTGTGTGTGTGTGTGTGTGTGTGTGTATCTGTGATCTATAGGAGTGCTGACACTACTGAATACAGTGCCACTCTTCCCGGACCTAACACAAGGTGATAGCAGGTCCTGTCACACACATTCCTTCTCTTCTAATTTGTTTGTGTACCCTGTGCACCTGTTCATGTAATTTTATGTTGGAAATTGAAGTGTGAGAGGAGGCTGGTTTGTTTGTTGTCTTATCTGATAAGGCTGTTATTAACACTGGCGCCGCCTGCATTGTTTGGTTGTGACACATGGTGTGATTGATATTGTGTCAACACGAGGGCAAAGTTGCCCAGTGCCAAATGAATGGGTGACTCCTGAAAATAAAGGAAATGGAAGATGACAAACAGAGCCTATTATGATGGGGAACATTAACAGAACAGCACAGGGCTGCCATCTCTCTGTGAAGTGACCTTTCAGGAAAAATGTGGTTAGTGTCTATCATTAACCCCATCCCTCTTCCTCCCTCCTCCCTGCTTCACATCCTGCGGTTTTTCTCTTTTTCTGTATAAGATTTGTTTCCTTTTTTACTGAAGCGTAGATTTGGCTGTGCAGTGTTCTTAATGTGTACAAGGCAGGGTTATGACCCTAAGGAGAATGATTGAAATACACTTGTCTGAAAGAGACAGATACAATCAAATAAAGACCTGTGCTGACTACATCCCAGGGAGTGAGCTGGGAGACCTCAATGAACTGAGAAGGAGCAGTATAATGGGTGGAGTAAATATCTCTGCATAGCAGGAAAAGAAGGAGGCGGACAGGTCACAGGTTGTGTTTCTTGTTTTGACAAAAAAAAAAAAGCTTATTTCTGGTTGATAAATTCAGAGTTATAGTTCAAATACATTTAGCCCTGCATTCATATATAACATTGACAGATTTACAAAGTACAAACAAATTCAAAATCCATGCAGCAGTCTTTTGGCTATAAATATTTGTATTCCTGATGAAAACTTGCCGCCTACATTATCGACTATGCAACTTGACCGCTAACAGATTTTTCAGAGATTCAGACCAGTTGTTGCTAACTCAACAACGCCAGTTTCAGGACTGACTCAACTGAGATCACTTGAGGAAATGTCCTTCCCTCAGTCCCTTTTCTGCCATAATATAATGTATACAACATTTTTTCAAATAGCCAGCAGGACAGCTATCTTAAGGATGATAGCACCTATATTAAATGTACATAAACAATGGAAGAAATAACCAACAACTTACCTAATATGTGAAGTGAAAGGCCTCAGTAGGGTTTCCCACCAAGCCCTTGCAGTTTCCCTCAGCTCGACACAGCATTTTAACCTCTTCTCTACTGGATGCAAACATAGTGAAGTACAGCTGCTAGAAACAAATGTACCTCTAGAGTTGTTTGGAGACCAACCAACCGTGGGTGGCCAGGAACATGGAGGGAGTTTTTGATTACATGTTTGCTAAATATAATTATTCTTGGAATTTTATCAGTTATAATTACAGATTATTCTACTGCCAGAACTTGCCTTACAAATCACCATTCCAATAAACAATATGTTCTGATTCGCGCAAAGTTTAGAATGGTTATACACGTAGTTTGGACTTTAACTCCCTCCTATGTGTCATTGTTCCTGTGCATGTGTGTGAACACATGGTCACTTGTGAGGGAACTCCAGGTTCTGCTGCAGTGAGAGAGAGAGCCAGAACACAGCGGGCCACAGGCAGAGCTATTGATCGGTCTCGTCAGGGTTCAGGGATATAGATGAGTTACAAAACCACCATTAATTACAAATCACTTCTGCCATGAAAGTCGATTAGAGCAAAA